>NC_090936.1:779278737-779581768 GCF_040938575.1 Ambystoma mexicanum
TTTTCTGTCAGAAATACTTTCCTCTAGCATACAAAAGGACCATAATCCATGGACCTTCACGACTATCCACAGTCTCTGCAGTCCACTTTTCATGCCATGCATTGTTAAAAGACCCAGATTGCATATGCACACCATCGCACAGGACTGCCCTTCTATGCCTTTTACTTTTATTTTTGTAACACTCCCTCATTGCCTGCTTTCGGTTTGTCACACATCCATCCACCAATCACATCCAAAAACTCACCATGTAACCGTATCAACATATTAAACACACCAAATGCCACTTAACACTTCTAGAAATCCTTTGCATCTGCATTTCCTTTCTTATACAAAACATTTGTTCACAGTCCTACTGTAAATGGACATATGCATTGTTTAATTTTAAACACAATGCTCCTAAAAAGAAATATCTTTAAATGCACAACATTTTCCATTGTTCATTTCAAATAAATGTCATACTTTCCAACCTTTCTCAGTACATCCCTTAGAGTGCCATCATTCTACACCATTCTCCACCTGCTCACATATTTGTATACTACGAAAGAATCTATATACAACACTTCACCTTACATATAAAGTACTGTTCTTTTCCAACTTCCATATACTATAACACAACAAACACCGCTCCAACTGCAATCTACCATTGCATTAGCACTAGGCCACAGTTTACCTTTTCTTTAAAAATACTGCACCACAAACACAGCAATTATCCAACTAAGTAACCATACCAAGTATTATCCTATTGTTTATCTTCACAAAAAACAAATACATATTCCATAAACACTTCAATTGTAAGAATATTAAGATAATCATAAATACTTTATCAACTTCACTTATGTAATTTTACCATATCATAAATATTGTATGCTCCCCATACAGTACCTATAATTACTATACACATATTACGTGTAAGAGGATTCAATTCAGCACTACAGCTAAGTTAACGCCTAGTCTAGAATACTGAATGAAAACCCTTATTGATATATCTTTAGGTCCAGTTCATGCGTTCTGGATGACTACCCCTATATAACACCCCTCTCTTGGAATCCCCCTGACCCCACTGAGCCAAGAAGTAGTTCTGTTTTGCAAGTTAAAAGGTTTATTTGATAATTTAAACAAGAGATGTATATATCACACCTTATAATAAATTAATAATTGAATAGCACACTTAATCTGATATGATAAAGATCAACAACGGAGAATCTGGCACTAGCACACTTCTGATAATCACTAATGAGTTGACATGAAATGGATGAGGTAGCACACTGGTAAATAGGAACAAAAGTATAATGTGGTAGAGGATGCTTTATGTAAGCTCAGGTGGATGCAATATTCAATGAATGTAGTACAGAAAATACTCAATATGATTTCAACCAAACAATGTAATCACTTTTCTCTGGCAATCCCCTCCCCCCCTTGATGCAAGGCAAGGAAATGGAAGGAAAACACACAGTTCTCAGAAATGCAATCAATGTAAATCAGTTCACCCCAGCAAGCTTACACTACAGAAAAAAGATAGGAGTTTTGAAAACACAGGCAAAATGCTTTGATATGTGCTAGCAATGGATGAGAAATATGCTGGAAATGCTTTTAATTCCCTTTCAGAGGTTCAGGGTGAGTGGTATCTAGTTAATATTAGTCCAGGCTCACACTAGCAATGATGCAGGGATAGTTAGCAGGTTAAACGAATTTCTGGCAAATGGAAGGCAAGCAGCAGCAGTTTTTAAACATGAAGAAATTTGCAAATCGCGGCAAAATTCGCGGATGCGCCGAGCGCTATTACAGAGGAACCACAAGGACTATCTCTATCGTTTTGGGGTCCTAGGAAAGCCTAGGATCTCATCTTCCAAATGAAAGTTACTGCAAGTCTCTAGCACAAACGGTCGCGGAGATATGAGCGATTTAGTGAAGGTCGTTTTTCAGATTTGAAATTTTAAAGTTCAAAAAGACAAGTGCAGCTTGCAACTAGAAAATGACAAGTGACAGCTATGCAAATGACAGGTGACAGTTAGGAGACAGTTCTACTTAGGTTAAATAGATTGAATTAGATGATTTTAAACTAAGAGATTGGTTCTACACAGTTCTGCTGGGTACTCACACTATATTCTTGAGTGAAATGGGCCACGCCACGGATCTGGTCAGATTTTAGACTCGCCTCTGGTCTCTGCACTTCACAGTGATCTGGGTCAGCTCTCTCTGCTGGTCTGGGTCTCTCTGGGTACAGCACTGCTTTCTCTCTGGTCTGGTCTCTTAGTTCTGGATAGATTGAAGTCTCTAGTTTGGCTTTCTGGAGGTTGATGGAGGTAAGTATGGATTTTTCCAGCAGAGCTTCCAGCGGCAGATGGATTTTAAAGGTCCCTATCTGTCCTGTCTGTCTGCTTTTATGTGTTTAGAATGTGGGTGTGTTCTAGCATCACTGACCCTACCTCTCGCTCAGCTTCTAATTGGTCAAACTTCCATTTATCATTTGATTGGGGAAAGAAGTGTGAGTCAGAGGGATGTCATTTTATGGCTTGCAGATAGGACACTCCTCTGTCAGATTGCACACATTCTATATTTGATAATAAAAGACATATTTCACAGTTACACAGTTGCTTGAAATTACATATACATGGTGTGGCTGAATTTAGCCATGTCTCTGTCCAAATCTGCTGTTTCTAAGAGCTTGCATTCAGAAATGGCACATAATTGACTTTTTAACTGATTTTTCAATTTCTGACATTGACCCAACTTTACAGACATGTGCGCAGGGAGTATGGACATTAACTGATGAAGTTTCAGATTTTTAACATGCATACATTTAGAGTAATATCCACTTTTCCGCTGACACCCCCCTGAACATGCCACCGGGTCGAAAAACCTCTTAAAATGTGGGCAGAAAAATCACAAGAATTATGGTATCATTTATAAAATTTTCACATGTCCGCTCTATGAGTTATTCATCTTTTTAAAGTTCTGTTCTGGCTCCAAAGGGGTGTGGTTTCCTCTCAGCACAAGGTAGAAATACTGGTTTATCCAGTTCTGCCAAGCCAGCTTGCTCTCACAGGCAGTGCTCCTCCCCTTTCCTCAGGAGGAAGCCACTTTTTACGACCATTTACGACTCCTGCCAATAAAACCTTTGCCTGAGCCAGGACAGGGCTTTGTTCACTTTCCTGCAGAGCACAGGTAATTCAATTATCAGATAGATGGCATATCCTTAGTGTGAGCAGCAAAAAGGCAGATGGGCCTGGGAACACAGTTGTGACTCAAGTTTCACTCCTGATGGGGGTAGTTGCCAGGCAGAATTGGAATCTCTTTAAGCCAGTTTCAGATAAAATGTCACTTTTTGTTCCCCAGTTCCTGCATTCAAATAAAACTAAACATTTTTACATATGCAGCTAGAATGCTGATTCTAAGTGCAAAACTATGGCATTTCAACAGTTACAAAGGCATGTGACACCAAACATAGGTCACTCATTTAATCTAAACATTTTCGATTTTAGTGTCTTTAATCCAGTGCAACTTAAACTGCTGCAATCCACAGCAGTTTTGTTATAAGCACTGTTTTGGGCTCTTCATTTCCCAGATTTTGTAAGCACACAAAACCTCATTCTGCCAAATGTCTGTCTACTGGTGTTCAGTGAATATTTTGCACATGTTGCAATGTTTAAAATAGACACTTTGGCTTGCCTTCAGAGGAACACAGGGTGGTTTTAAAACGCCGGCTTTTGGATAGTGGTGAGTACTGGTACTGCACCCATTTTTGGGATTTAAGAATGAATTCCCCACAATTCTAGGTTGCATTTGGCAATCAGCATTGCCATTCCCAATGGTTTCAGACTACTGTGCGGGTAGTCCAATGGTGGTTTTAGGCAGTGTCCTTCTATGCCCATAACATCGGCAAAAATGGGTGGCAGCCTATTCTTCCTGCATTTCCCTGTGCATTTTCTGGGAAGCTCTGGCCATCATGATGTTTTCATGTCAGTACTGCACAGTTTTGAGGTAGGGCTCGGATGCATGGGTAAATACATCCCACAAGCCCCCCTCTTGCGATGGCCATTCGGTTTCACTGATGGGACTCGCAACATCTGGGATGTTTCCTCATCTTCTTCCAATAGATGGCACAGTTCAGCATCTTTTCCTCCATCCGGTCGGATCGATCGGTTCTCCTCGCCGGTCCTGATGGGAATATTGGGCGGTACCCCGAGCCCGTTGCGTCTCAGCTCCCGGTCTCCGGATCGTCCTCCTTGGCCCGTCTCAAGGTTTTCTTTCTCCTAGGACGACAAAGGAAGAGCGGCAATACCTATTCATAGACGTTTTTCCACCACCGTTGAGATAGTGGGGCAGCATATGCATTTCATCATCACGAAACATTACATTCTTATTTTGAAAAAAAAACAGTATAACTAAGAGACAGTTTCATGCAAATCACAATATTTTAGAGACTAGATGTGGTATGTTTTATGATTGGAACAGAATTAGTCTGAGACAGTACCCGCTAGGATTCCAGAGGATTCCTCCAGTTGTTGCAGAGCGTGCCTGGGATGGCAACATTTCAACTGGTTTATGTGGACCCACTTGTCTTCCCCCTCTGCCGAACCGCCTTTGGGGATGCGGATCTTGTAGGCCACAGGGGAGATCTTATCGACGATCTCAAAGGGTCCCTTCCATGTAGGCAAAAATTTGCGCTGCTTGGCCTGGTTCCTTTGGAAGTTGTATAGATAGACCCGGTCTCCCACCTGATATTCCTTCCTGGAAATTTTCAGGTCATAGTGGGTCTTCATGCTATCAGCTGATCTTTCTAGATTCCGCTGAGCATAAGCAAAAGCATGTTGAAGGTGTTTCCTTAAATTCTCCACATACTCATGAGTAGTGGAGGCATTTATCAGTGTCTGCTCTTGGGTCCTGTAGAGCAAATGCTGAGGAAGCACCATCTTGCGCCCAGTCATCAACTCAAATGGTGACATTTTGGTTGCAGATGAAGGGGTAGATCTGATGGCCATTAGGACCAGAGGTAATCGGATATCCCAACTTGGCCCAGAATCTGCCACAAACTTCTTTAATATGCTCACAATTGTCCGGTTATATCTCTCTACTGCCCCAGAAGAAGCTGGCCGATAAGCAATATGCAACTTCCTTTTGACCCCCAGTATCTCCCACATCTTTGTCATTACTTCACTGGTGAAGTGGCTACCTCTGTCTGACTCAATCCTTTGAGGTAGACCAAAATGGGAAAAGATGTGGTTAATCATCAAGGCAGCTGCCGTTTCTGCCTTGCAGTTTGGGGCTGGGAGACATTCCACCCACTTGGTCAACAAGCATGTCACGGTCAACATGTACTTATTCCCCCTAGCCGAGCGAATCACAGGGCCTACAAAGTCGATTTGTAAATCTGACCATGGCAGTGTCATTCCCCTCTTTTGGAGAGGCGCGCGGTGCGTGAGGGATGATGGCTGAAATTGTGCACACACAAGACACCCCTTCAAGTATTGGTCGAGGTCCTGCCCCATGTGTGGCCAGTATGCAACCTCTCTTAAGATTTCCAATGTTGTGTGAAACCCCCTATGACCGGCAGTGGCCGCATCATGGGCGTGACTTAACATCAGGCTTCGGAATGAGGTAGGAACCACCCACTGATCGTGGCCAGCTTTGGATTTCCTTACCAACAACCCGTCTTGGATTCGGAACATTTTTGGACATTTCATCAACACTCTTAGGTCCTCTTTCCCATTGTAATCGGTATCCGTCAGGGGAAAGTTCTCAGGGTCCTCAAGGTGTTGGTAAAATTTACCAATTATTGGATCCCCCTTCTGAGCAGTAATCAAATCAGCATCAGGGGTCTCCTTACTCCATTGTGCAATTGAAAGGTCGTTGTGAGCATTTGTCTGGGACCTAGTGATAGCAGTGACCTGGATTTCCCCCAACAGGGACTCAATCTCAATTAGATCCCCTTGGATGGCCCCGGTTTTGGCCAGCTGATCAGCTAAGTCATTTCCAGTTTTGTCTGGTCCCTCTACTTTGGAATGACCCTTGATCTTTTTCCAATAGATGGTCATCTCATTCGAGGTGACCAGATCATCAATGTTTTGGATCAACTTCCCATGTTTCAAGGGTTTGTTGTTAGCACATAACATGCCTCTGGTTTTCCAATTAACCAGGTGCTCCACGAACCCGTTCCGTACATAATCCGAATCTGTGATTATGACCAGTTCGTGGAGTTGATGCTGGACAGCAGTGAGGATGGCCTGATGCACAGCCATCAATTCTGCCACCTGACTACTTCGGGGACCAATTTTGTATCCAGCGGAGGGTTCTGGGGACTCATTCACCCATGCATTCCCTACGCCAGCCACCAGTTCTTTCTCCCCGTTGTTGTCAACATGGTAAGAGCATCCATCCACATAGACAGTGGGCATTCCCTCACACTTGTCCTCTTCAAAGACTTTGTGTGGGGAATTAAGGTATGCCTCCATGTTGTCCTTGATTTTCAGACTTTCGTCCTCGAGACAGTTTTCTCTGGCACAATCATGCAAGTCAGCCAGACCTTGCGCGAGGGGACTCTTCTTGTTTTGGCCATATCGGACCTCCACAGGAAAGCCTTGCATTGACAGAATCCAGGAAGTAATTCGGGAATTACTCACATTTCCGGTCCGGATTCTATCACTTTGGAGATATTGCAGAGGCTGGTGTGGAGTCTCCACTATGATGTGTTCCCCCTGGATAAACGGGCGGTAATTCTTCAATGCCCACACCGTTGCCAGGAGTGCCTTCTCACAATCGTTGAATTTTTCCTCCACAGAGGATAAAGTTTTGCTCGCATAGGAGATTACTTTATTGACCTTGTCATGCTTTTGGTATAATACTGCCGTCAAGCACGTATTAGAGAACCCCGTCTCCAGGAAGAACTCCTTGTTTCTGACAGGGTAAGCTAGGCAAGGCGCTTGTGAGAGGCTTCTTTTGAGTTGTCTTACTGCCTCGGATTGTTCTGGACCCCATTCCCACTTGACCCCCCCTTCAGGAGATGAATCAGGGGTCTGGTGATCTCTGCGTAGCCCTCAATGAACTTTCTGCTGTAATTAGTCAGTCCAAGGAGGCTCCTTAGTTCTCGCAGAGTTGTGGGGTCTTTCAGTTTCTGAAGTGCTTCCACTTTCTTTTCCTGGGGACAGAGACCCTGAGGAGTAATCTCATGCCCCAAGAAATTAACACGGGTTCTACACCACTGTGCTTTCTGAAAGGAAAGTTTTGCTCCGGCGGCCCTCAACTGCGTCAGAACATAACGGATCTCCGCTATGTGTTCCTCCACAGATGAACTTTTGATGAGGACATCATCTACATAAGCCAGGTTACCCCTTGCACCCAAGTCGGGCATGGCCTTGTGTAGAAAAATGTTGAATTCATTGCCGGAGTTGAGGTATCCGAAGGGAGTCCGGGTCCATGTGTACTGCTGGCCCCCAAAGGTGAAAGCCAGTTTGTATTGGTCCTCCCTACTGACAGGCACGGTCCAGTACCCATTGGTCAGGTCTATTGCAGTGAATACCTGTGACCCCTGGATCTGGGCCAGCCCTGGGTCAATGTAGGGCAGAGGCCATCGGGAAGTATGGACCCGTTTGTTGAGCTCCCTGAGGTCGGCACAGAGTCTCCACTCGCCGTTTGGCTTCAATATTCCCAGCACCGGATTATTGAAGGTGCTGTGGACTGGACGGATTATTCCCCGGGACTCAAGGTTCTTAATTATTTCAGTAAGGGACTCCATTGATGCGAGAGGCAAGCGATATTGCTTCACAAACACAGGAGTCATGCCAGGGTCCGTGGGGATTGTTGTTGTGTGGATGTCAGTGCGACCACAGTCATATGAGTCTACCGCAAAGAGATCTTGGAAATGCAAGAAAACTTGTTTCAACTTTTGCTTTTGTTCCAGAGTCACACAGGCATCAGCTATGTTGACTCTCTCTTCCACCATCTGCCTGAAGCCTGGAAAGACTTCTGGTTTGGCTATTTCCGCGGCCTCCTCCAGCTGGGTGGAGAAGTCCCTGGTCAGAGTGCTGATTTGGACCGGAGGCTTCAGGTGGGAAAGGCAGCCCTCATGTACCTGGAAAATCACCTCATCCCTCCTGAAGTCACACGTCACATCTTCCTTACCATAGGGGCAGGAAGTGTACACCAGGAAGTTCCCCCCATGCCGGGTGAAAATCCTGTCTGGTGTTGTATTGTCCTCACTGTCACTGTCAACACAGTCCTTGGGGATTGGTCCTAACAGTTCATTTACAAGATCAATGGAGAAATGTCGGTCATCAACCGCCATTCCAATAATGGTGCCTGCGGCTAGAGTAATACTCTTTAAGTCGCTGTTATCCACCTCTATTAGAATGGTGTCATGTTCTATGTTGACTAATGGAGTTGGGTTTACCCCCAACCCTTGCTGTTGGAAAGAAGCATTTAGATGTATGTAAGCATCAGGGTTTTTCAACTCTTGTCCCCTTTTAACTTTCATTTCCAGGGAGAATTGTCGGGTCCTTTCTGGGATGGTGACTTCCTCTTTAACCTGAATTTCAACTGCATAAGGTAGCAATTGAGCTGACCTAAATGCTTTTTCTGGATCATCAAAGCCCATGGGATTATCCGCTAATCGGGACCAAGCTTTGAAGTTTATTAGGTCCAAACTAATGGCAAAGCGATTGAGAATGTCACTGCCTAAGTAAAAGGCGGCAGTGACGTCTCGCACGACCCAACAATTATGGACTATGCTCTTGTTGCCAATGGAGATTTTGAGCATACACCTGCTTGGCAGGAGATGTTTTGAATTGGGTGCTTCCAGGTCCATTTCCCATTTGTCTATCAGTTTGAAGGTGGGAATGGCTGGATCTTTTGGAAGTTGGCGAAACATGGCTTCGCTGATGAAGCTCTTACCGTTGTTCACACACACTCGAGCGAGAACAGAGTCCTTCCCATCATTTAACTGAAAAGGGATGAACAACTGCTCTCCAATTTGCTGAATATCAGCCAGGCTTTGAGCTGATTTCACATCTTTCTGGACTATAGGAGTGGGAGTTTCAGATTGTGGATTGGTATAGAATTTCAAAGTGTTTCCTTCCAGCGTGGAATACCACTTTAGACTGGAAGGAAGGTTGATTTTCAGAAATAGAGAGGACCCCCCATCACCAGTCTGTTGTCCTACTGCTATGACTGTCACGTCTGGAATTTGGTTGTTCTGGAAGTGAAATTCTACTTGGTCAGATTTTTGTTCAACCATGTGGCAGGTGCCGTTTAAACTAACATGGTTGACACTCTGTTTTAATTTTATCGGTCGGCTAGTCTGGGTCCAGAGGACCTTGTTTACACAATCTATTAGGGGTGACAACCTTCTCAGGAGGTCATTCCCTAGTAAACAAGGGGTGCCCTCTGGGGTCACAACTATGACCAGGTGTTTCAACTTATGTCGCCCAATTTTAATGTCCAAATCTGCCGTCCCCTCGACGGGAATTTCCTTCCCGTCAAAGTTCTGTAGTTGTCCAGGAAGAGAGGTGAGAGGAATTTGGTAATTCTCTCCCCTTCCTGCATTCAGTTCGTCAAAGGCCCTTCTGGACAGAAGGGTAGCTTGAGATCCCGTGTCCACCAGTGCCGAGATTGTACCCTGCCCCTGTACTTGTACCGGGGCATAATATCTTCCCTCCTTCTCCTCAAGGGGGCACAGATAATGCACATTTTTGGACAACTGGTGGGCTAACTTTCTGGTTTTGGACATCGATAGCGAAGAGATTTGGGCAGAATTCTGTGGAGAGTCTTGGGAATCTGAAAGAAAAAGTTGGCAACTGGAGATCAGAGCCATTGTGGGTTCCCCTGGTTCCGGTTCTGGGCTGCCCCCCCCTTTTTGGAGGCAGTCCCCAGGATGGGTTTGAACCAGGGGATTTTCTTGCTGTTGGTTCTGGGATGAGATGGTGGGCGGCAGTAGCTCAGTCTCCACATCTCCCCAGTCTGGATTTGCATCCCTAGGGACCCATTTTTCTTTGGGGGGAGTTCCCCCCTCTCTGAAGGAGAAGATCCTTTTCTCAGGATCCTCTGAGGATCCCTCTCCCTCAAATTGGAAGATCTGTACCTCCTCCTCAAACTGAGTCTGTTTGGGTCTTTTGTTTCTCCTACCCCCCCTCTGCTCCTTAGGAGGCAGACTTTCAGGGGCAAGAGATTTTGTTTCCGGTTCCTGGGTTTCCAGGGGCTGTTTACAAGTGAGGAAGGAAGCTTCCTCCAAGGCTTTACACCCCCCTTCCCCTTGTGCCTCCTCCCTGGGAACCGGTGAGTTATCGGGGTGCTGCCCCCGTCATTGTTCTGGAGCACCAGGTCCAGAGTTGGGTGCGTTCTGCGCCGGCATGCTGATCTGAGGGTTCTGCTGAGCCCTCAGTATGTGACCCAGATCCCGCGCCATGTTTTGAACCTGGCGCTCTAACTGGGAAACCCGCTCAGGCTGATACGGGGCCCTGTTTTCTCCCCTGGGCTGATCCCGGGAAGGGTAGCTATCCCTCCTCTGGTAATACCCCGGGTTGGAAAGATTTGGGTACCCCTCCACCCTTGGCCTCCCCTCTCCCGGATTCAGTGGTCTGGGCTCAGGGAATTGGGGAAAGAAGGATGGATGGTTTTGGGGCTGAAAATTGGGTGGATACCTGGGGAAAAAGTTCTGCCCAGGATTTGGAGAGTTTCTGCCCTCCGGTGGGAAGTTAGGAGGGAAGTTTCCTGGGTTAGGTGCTTGGCTGGATCCCCCCCCTTGGGCTGGAGGAGTCCACACATAACCCAGGATGGGTCTGTTTCCCTTGTAACGGGGACTTACATAATCAGGAGAGCGAGGGACCCCATTTGTGGGGCTGCCTCCCTGGCTCCCTGTCTGTGACTGGCCCGAGGACCTTCTGGGCCTAGCATTATTAGGTGCAGGTAGGTTTTTAGGCCCCCCCATCTCCAAATCTAAAACGGGGGTGACCTTTACCTCTGCCACCTTGGCAGCAGCAGGGGTGGTGTTGGCTTTGGGGTTTTTCTGGGCATTACTTTTGCTATCTATCGGTTTCTGCACCTCATAGATCCGGGTAGCCTGTTCAATGACCCAATCTAAGGATCTTTTCTCGTGAAAATCCCTCACGAGCTGGGTCATGATGTATTTGGGCAAGGCATGGAAAAACGTATTTATAAACTCTCTACTATCTGTGCGCACCCTTCTTGTGGTCTGTGCAAAAGCACGCTTTAACTCCTGCACAAATTCTTGTGGGGCCTGATCCTCCCCACATTGCAAATTGTAGGCTGCCTTGCGAGCCTCTTGAGGATTTCTGTGAACAGAAAAATGTTTCAGGATGGCCGCCTTATATGTGGACCATCTTAAATGATTTTGATCCTCCAGCCCCGCAAAGAAACTGGAGTATTCCGGGGAGAATGTCCACTTTACATATTGAATACAGCTTTGGCTGTCCTTCACATGGAAAGTCTCCATCATTTGTTCAAACAACTCTAAGTGCTCCCAAACAGAATACTTAGCGTTCTTATGGTAAGGCGTGATGACGCTCCTGATCGCCTTAATCTGCTTTAAGGGGTCCTTAAGCAAGGCCCTTTTTGCCTTATTGGCCTTTTTGGTTCGGGTAACCCTTGTCCATTCATCCTCGGACTCAGAGGCACTGCTCCCAGAGGTTCCCGTCTGATCTTCCAGGTTTTCCCGGATTCTGCGAGCCTGGGAATGGCTGGCAGAATGTGGGGACCTGGTCTCCTGTGTCCTGCGCAGTTCAGAGGAGTCTTCAGATTCCTCCTTGCTGCCAGGATTTGATGGGTACCCCCTCCACTGACCTAACTGGGCAGAGGTTTTCAGGATGCCCTTAATGGGCCTACTCTCCTGGGGTTCCCCACTGAACTGTACTGTACTTGGGTGCCCATACCCGGATGCCCACCCCTCCATTGCTGAGTGGTACTGGCCTATGAGCCCCATACTTTTAGCTGGATAGTAATCTGCCATCCCTGTGGCCCTGTGCTCATGTGCACCAGGGGACATGGGGGTGGCAGAGTCCAGGGACTGAGAGGTATGAGGGCCTCTGGTACTAGGGCTCCTGAGGTTATGCTCCGGAGTTTCCATTTCCCAGCGAACCTCATCTCTATCCGCCCCTGCTCCCTGTTGCAATGCAAGAGCCTGCATTTGTGCCTTCAATTCCTCTGTTAAGGCCTTACTCGACTCTATCAGTTTCTCCTGCATCGCTACCTGTTGCTGGAGCCTCTCATTGTGCTGGCAGAGAGCCTCATTTTCCCTCTGTGCTTCCTGGTTGGTCCTGGAGAACTGGGCCAGTCTTTGCTGCAGGAGGGTTACCTCCTGAGCTGTGTCCCTATTGGCCTGCTCCTTTCTTGCTAGAGCATCCTCCACCCTCCTGGTGTGCTCTAACAAGTTCTGGTGTTCTTTTTGGAGGTCACCCAGTCCCTGGTGGGCCAGGTGATTTTCTTCCATTTTCCTTTTTAAATGGCAGACTTCCTGGCCTAAGGCATCTCTTTCCTGACTAAGAGCCTGCATTTGTGCCGCCAGGTCGTCCCTCTGCCTTTGAAAGGCACCAGCTTTTTGGCGCTCCTCATCAAACTCTGCCTGGGTATCCAGGTCTTTCAAGATCAGCTTGTTGCTCTCTACCTTCACTCTATCTAGATGACTTTGCAGGGTGGCTACCTGCTCCGTGCATGCCCTGTTAAAGTCTAATTGTTGCTCCAGCTTTTTCTGGCTCTGCAGTAAGGAGTCCAAACTGTCTTGGTGCTCCTTCTGCAGGGCCAGAAATCTAGTATCCTGTTCTACCTTTTCCTGTTGCAGCACATCCATATCCTTCTTTATTTTAATGATGTGCTGCCTACTATCATCTTCTGACTCCTGGCTCCTCTGCAGCCTCTGCTCAGAAGAGACCAGGTCAGATTGGGCCTTCTCTAACACCATCTGTTGCCTATTTGCCAGATTTTGGCTTTCAGCACATCTATCCTGCGTGTCTCCCATATATAGGTACAGGTATGCTGCTATCCTGGCAATCTTATTGTGTTCCTCTTTGGCTTTAGGAGCCATATATAGTTCACTCAGGGCCACATGTAATGGACCCTGATCTCTCCATAAGTCTGACCCTGTTTCAGTGACCTGTCGCGTGATGGCCTGCAACCAGGCATCCTGGCCCTGTTCGGTCCATTCACCTCTCACAAATAGCTTATGCAAGAGGTGCTCTCTGGCTATTTTCATGTCTACTAAGGTCGTCATTCTAGAGATTGGTCTCTGTCCTGACTTACAGAAGTTAGTATTTTATTTTTGCAGAACAGAACTTTTCTTGGAGTGTCCCTTTTGAGGAGTGCTTTACAGCGTAATGCAGCGTGGTGATCCGACTGGATGTATGTATCCCGTCAGTTAGCACACTGTATTAAGCTGCACAAGTGGTATTCTAACCCAAACGTCCGGCTCGAGCCCCCAATTTGTAAGAGGATTCAATTCAGCACTACAGCTAAGTTAACGCCTAGTCTAGAATACTGAATGAAAACCCTTATTGATATATCTTTAGGTCCAGTTCATGCGTTCTGGATGACTACCCCTATATAACACCCCTCTCTTGGAATCCCCCTGACCCCACTGAGCCAAGAAGTAGTTCTGTTTTGCAAGTTAAAAGGTTTATTTGATAATTTAAACAAGAGATGTATATATCACACCTTATAATAAATTAATAATTGAATAGCACACTTAATCTGATATGATAAAGATCAACAACGGAGAATCTGGCACTAGCACACTTCTGATAATCACTAATGAGTTGACATGAAATGGATGAGGTAGCACACTGGTAAATAGGAACAAAAGTATAATGTGGTAGAGGATGCTTTATGTAAGCTCAGGTGGATGCAATATTCAATGAATGTAGTACAGAAAATACTCAATATGATTTCAACCAAACAATGTAATCACTTTTCTCTGGCAATCCCCTCCCCCCCTTGATGCAAGGCAAGGAAATGGAAGGAAAACACACAGTTCTCAGAAATGCAATCAATGTAAATCAGTTCACCCCAGCAAGCTTACACTACAGAAAAAAGATAGGAGTTTTGAAAACACAGGCAAAATGCTTTGATATGTGCTAGCAATGGATGAGAAATATGCTGGAAATGCTTTTAATTCCCTTTCAGAGGTTCAGGGTGAGTGGTATCTAGTTAATATTAGTCCAGGCTCACACTAGCAATGATGCAGGGATAGTTAGCAGGTTAAACGAATTTCTGGCAAATGGAAGGCAAGCAGCAGCAGTTTTTAAACATGAAGAAATTTGCAAATCGCGGCAAAATTCGCGGATGCGCCGAGCGCTATTACAGAGGAACCACAAGGACTATCTCTATCGTTTTGGGGTCCTAGGAAAGCCTAGGATCTCATCTTCCAAATGAAAGTTACTGCAAGTCTCTAGCACAAACGGTCGCGGAGATATGAGCGATTTAGTGAAGGTCGTTTTTCAGATTTGAAATTTTAAAGTTCAAAAAGACAAGTGCAGCTTGCAACTAGAAAATGACAAGTGACAGCTATGCAAATGACAGGTGACAGTTAGGAGACAGTTCTACTTAGGTTAAATAGATTGAATTAGATGATTTTAAACTAAGAGATTGGTTCTACACAGTTCTGCTGGGTACTCACACTATATTCTTGAGTGAAATGGGCCACGCCACGGATCTGGTCAGATTTTAGACTCGCCTCTGGTCTCTGCACTTCACAGTGATCTGGGTCAGCTCTCTCTGCTGGTCTGGGTCTCTCTGGGTACAGCACTGCTTTCTCTCTGGTCTGGTCTCTTAGTTCTGGATAGATTGAAGTCTCTAGTTTGGCTTTCTGGAGGTTGATGGAGGTAAGTATGGATTTTTCCGGCAGAGCTTCCAGCGGCAGATGGATTTTAAAGGTCCCTATCTGTCCTGTCTGTCTGCTTTTATGTGTTTAGAATGTGGGTGTGTTCTAGCATCACTGACCCTACCTCTCGCTCAGCTTCTAATTGGTCAAACTTCCATTTATCATTTGATTGGGGAAAGAAGTGTGAGTCAGAGGGATGTCATTTTATGGCTTGCAGATAGGACACTCCTCTGTCAGATTGCACACATTCTATATTTGATAATAAAAGACATATTTCACAGTTACACAGTTGCTTGAAATTACATATACATGGTGTGGCTGAATTTAGCCATGTCTCTGTCCAAATCTGCTGTTTCTAAGAGCTTGCATTCAGAAATGGCACATAATTGACTTTTTAACTGATTTTTCAATTTCTGACATTGACCCAACTTTACAGACATGTGCGCAGGGAGTATGGACATTAACTGATGAAGTTTCAGATTTTGAACATGCATACATTTAGAGTAATATCCACTTTTCCGCTGACACCCCCCTGAACATGCCACCGGGTCGAAAAACCTCTTAAAATGTGGGCAGAAAAATCACAAGAATTATGGTATCATTTATAAAATTTTCACATGTCCGCTCTATGAGTTATTCATCTTTTTAAAGTTCTGTTCTGGCTCCAAAGGGGTGTGGTTTCCTCTCAGCACAAGGTAGAAATACTGGTTTATCCAGTTCTGCCAAGCCAGCTTGCTCTCACAGGCAGTGCTCCTCCCCTTTCCTCAGGAGGAAGCCACTTTTTACGACCATTTACGACTCCTGCCAATAAAACCTTTGCCTGAGCCAGGACAGGGCTTTGTTCACTTTCCTGCAGAGCACAGGTAATTCAATTATCAGATAGATGGCATATCCTTAGTGTGAGCAGCAAAAAGGCAGATGGGCCTGGGAACACAGTTGTGACTCAAGTTTCACTCCTGATGGGGGTAGTTGCCAGGCAGAATTGGAATCTCTTTAAGCCAGTTTCAGATAAAATGTCACTTTTTGTTCCCCAGTTCCTGCATTCAAATAAAACTAAACATTTTTACATATGCAGCTAGAATGCTGATTCTAAGTGCAAAACTATGGCATTTCAACAGTTACAAAGGCATGTGACACCAAACATAGGTCACTCATTTAATCTAAACATTTTCGATTTTAGTGTCTTTAATCCAGTGCAACTTAAACTGCTGCAATCCACAGCAGTTTTGTTATAAGCACTGTTTTGGGCTCTTCATTTCCCAGATTTTGTAAGCACACAAAACCTCATTCTGCCAAATGTCTGCTGGTGTTCAGTGAATATTTTGCACATGTTGCAATGTTTAAAATAGACACTTTGGCTTGCCTTCAGAGGAACACAGGGTGGTTTTAAAACGCCGGCTTTTGGATAGTGGTGAGTACTGGTACTGCACCCATTTTTGGGATTTAAGAATGAATTCCCCACAATTCTAGGTTGCATTTGGCAATCAGCATTGCCATTCCCAATGGTTTCAGACTACTGTGCGGGTAGTCCAATGGTGGTTTTAGGCAGTGTCCTTCTATGCCCATAACATCGGCAAAAATGGGTGGCAGCCTATTCTTCCTGCATTTCCCTGTGCATTTTCTGGGAGGCTCTGGCCATCATGATGTTTTCATGTCAGTACTGCACAGTTTTGAGGTAGGGCTCGGATGCATGGGTAAATACATCCCACATACGATAATGTATGTAGCCAGTAACAAAATTCTTCGGGGCACAGGTCACTGGCCACAAACACCAAAATAGAATTGTTGGGAAGAATTCTCCCGAATGGCTAATGTCCCTTACCTACTTAGTCCCTCAGCAGCTTTGCTGGATTTCTAGGATTTATTTGTTTCACCCGGTAAGAGTTTGAGCCTTTTTTCCCACTCTTACATGTGTTTTGCTGTGTGTGTTTAAACCTGTTTGTGTTCATAGACTGTGGAGCCTCACCTCCTCCATAGGCATCATCTTTTTACTGTGTGTTACACAGCACCTCTAGTGCAGTGACACAGGGTTGTCTTTTTCAGACTTCCCACGTTAAACTCCATATTCCTGGACTGTCTACTGTCTCTCAGAACATGTAAAGTTGCCATTGACTTTATTAGTCTTTTTAAATTCACAGACTCAGTGCAATATATCTTACATAGAGTACTGGAAAGGGTTAATAGTTATCCCTTTTTTGTCTGTCTCCCATGGAACATTATTTCGTTCCCTTTTCTTTAAGATTTGGCTGGTGGCAGTGGTATCTACCATACTTTTCCTGCCGTGGTTAAATTAAATAGCCTTGGTACTGTTTTAGGCTATCGTTGTAGCCTCAAACTTAAATCTGCTGGACCCCATTTACTTTTATTTGGTTCCGGCTGGGTTTATTCACCATTTCTTTTTGTAAAGGTCTTTCTCGTGTTTTACTCTGCGTTTCAAACCAGGTTTGGTTCCTTTGTTCGCCGTCCTTTGTCCGGCTTCTGCACTGAAGCCCTCCTTAGGCGCCTGAGAGTCTGGGCGACAGGATGTGAGGGAGGGGTTTTAGGCCCCCTGCGCGGGGTTCCCTTGGAAACCCAAGACACACTCTGGTTTGATTGGCTAAGTGGCTGTCCTGCCGGGACAGCCACCCTGCTGTGTGATTGACAGCCAGGCTGTGTGAATGGGGGAAAACTGCATAAAAAGTACTTCTCTGGGACTAGGAAGGCAGAGTCGCCACTGGATCGAGAGAACCAAAGAGAAGCTGAAATAAGAGGACCACTACCACGACTAAACCTCCCGGTGAAGCCCTGCTGCGGGTCCGAATCTCTAAACTTCAACGACAGAGAAGATCTTCTTCCCTTGAGCTGTTGGGTCCAACCAGTTCGCCAACACCAAGCAAGGCCTCCCTCTCCTGGCCAAATTTTCTGTGCATCACTGCAGTGACCAGATAGCCAGGAAGCTCAGACCCTGTTTTGCTTTTAAGGAGTGCACCTTTTATTTGTTGCTTTGCTCTGCACTGGTTTCTTCCCTGGGCAGTGCAGGACCCTCCAGTCTTCCTACTTCGTGTCAGTCTGACAGTCGCATTAGGAACCGTGAGCCTGCAAGACCTTCCAGGAACTTCTGCCTCAGCTACAACCTTCTTCTCCATTTAAGGTACTGTTTTAACCTGTTTGTTTGTTCCGTCTGACCGCAGTGAATGTGTTTGAAATCTTTCCCCAATCCAAAGGATTGTCCTTCTCTACTCTTTTAACTAACTTTTCCTTCGACCAACTTTGTTTCAAACTCTTGGCAAAGACTTAACCGCTAACTACTCTGAACTCTGTGATCCTCTGCAAAGACTCTGAACCATTAGCATTGGCCCTGGCCTATTGATTTGAATCCTAGTTGTAGTAAGCCTTTTTCTAGATTGCCCTGCCTACTTACTTGTTGATGTTTTTTGATTTTGAATAACCTTGTCTTTCACTCCCTTTTAAAATGCTGGAGTGCCATTTTGCTCACACTTCATTTTGAGCTTAACGTGTCCAGAATTCATTGGCTTTTGTGTACTATATTACAAGTGTGATTTTTCTCCTGCTTTACTTAGTGAATTGTTTTACAACTGATGTGTAAATAAATGTATATTCTTTTATTCAGAAACCTTGAGTCAGTGTTTGTTTGAACCATAGTAATCGCTGTGCCTTTGTGTAACTTCTGAAACTGCTTATTTTACTCTTGAGATAAGTCTGGCTGCTCAGCCATCTCTACCACTTTACTGTGTAGTACAGGCTTGTACCAAAGGTGAATTTGTACGTACACTTGTAGTCTTAATTGTGTGTGGTGTTCCCAAAGGCTACTGCATATGATTCTGCCTAACAAGAATGAAAACATATAACAAGTATGTACAATACATTTTGTTATAATAAGATTCGCCCAGCACCCCACACACCCAATGACGTCGACAGACAGTAACATTGATCGCAGACTTGGCAGCACTCATACTGCTTTTTTACCTATAGAAACAGATCCTTATCAGCTTTTCTCCACTCCCGACCATTTCAAGGCCCTCTTTCGGCCGAAAAAAAACCCCCTGAATGCATTTTCCAGACTTTATGCGCACTATGCTGTCTGTGGATAACAGGGACTGTCCGTGGATCCAACATGGAGACTGCTTAAAAAAATCTGATGCACCTAACGCTTTTGAACATCCAATCAGCATGCATGTTTTGTGTCTACGGACATTAAGCCACACCCTGAATGGTCCACAGGCGTCCGGGGACTCTTAATCAGGAAATGAGTTAGCAGACCAAGACCCAGAATGGACATTTTCTTTTAAAAACTACTGGACGGATTTACTCCAAATTTGCAAAAGCACACTTTCAAGACCAAACCAACACTCCTCATGTAAGTTTGGTGAAAATCCATACAGCGCTTTGGGCTGTAGACACAAGCACAATATTTATTTCATTGTATCTATAAGAATTTCAAAAATGTTGGGACCCCCATAAAATGTTGCCCCCCCCCCTGGAAAAAATTGCACCAAACTTTGCATGATCATTCCGAGGTGGCCATATACATCTTTTGCAAAGTTGGTGATGATTTGACTGGGGAGGTGGGGGTTATAAGCCACCCAAAAAGTGTTCTTTCTATGAGTTGAGCAACTTAACCATAACTAAAGGGCCACTACCGCAGGCCCTGCGAAATATTCCTATACATACATATAGAAATTACACAGCCACACTAGTGCTGTGTAGTTATGGTTAAGTTGCTAATCTCATAGGAAGAGCTTTTTTTGGGCGGTTTATAACTTTGCTCCCCCTGGACGAATCATCACCAAACATTGTAAAAAAAAGTATATGACCCACTCTGAATTCTTTTGCAAATTTTAGTGAGGTTTGGTCCAGGGAGGGGAAAGTTATAGGGGGTCCCAATATTTCTTTTTTTCCCATAGACATAATGGGAAAAAGGTTGTGCATGCCTACAGCACAAACCACCTGACGGATTTCCACCAAAAGTGTGGGAGGAGCGGCGCTTTAGTCCCAAAAGCATGCTTTTGTTAATTTGGTGTAAATTTGTCCAGTAGTTTTTTTATAAATGGCCAAGACATAAGGCAAAATAATTAGTGATATCTATGTCCGTGCCACGGACACACTTCCCTGTTTGCTCCGCAGACAGGACACTGATTGGCTAATCGGCTTGCATCATGTCCGCGGACACCGGACACACAACGTGTTCTCTGATTGGCTGGGGTGATGCGTGAGGTGTGTCACATTGTTTTGATGCGCCCGCCATCTTGGATCCGCTGACAGCGTGGCAGCCAACAGAGGCAAAATGCAATTTTGGGGAATGTGTTGGTGTGCAGAAGTGCTTGGGGAGGGTTGGGGAGTAAGAGATGGGTGAAATACTGTATTTGTTTAGGTGGCAGGTGCACCTGATGTGTACACCATATTCACAATCAATATCCCCTATTAGCAGCCCACATACCACAGTCAAAATATTTGGTATTATAGGTGTGTTATGCTGTGCTGGTTGTGGCCCGGGCGTAGAGTCTTGGGTGCGTGGCCGAAGACCGTAGACTGTACATAGGCCGAAGGCCCAAGACTCTACACCCTGGACACTACCACTGCAGCATAACACATCTATAGAATCAAACACCCATCAAATATCTGGAACACAACATTTTGTGTACTGTTTCATTTGTAGAGTTTGTATGTGAAGTTTTGGGTAGGCTATGCAGTTAGGATTGTACAGTTTGTACAGTTTGTAATAGGACTGCGTTATAAGTTATTTTGGAAGTAAATATTTTGGATTGTTGTGTATGATTGTGTACATTTTCTTTACCCCGAATGCCTTTCACTAATTTAGAGGGAGGTAATTTTGCTGTTTTTGTTGAAGGTGTACTGACAGCGTGGCGGCGAATAGAGACAAAGTACAATTTTGAGGAGTGTGTTGGTGTGCAGAAGTGCTTGGGGGTTGTTGGGGAGTAGGAGATGGGTCAAATAATGTATTTGTTTGGGTGCATGTGCCCCTGCTGTGTTCGCAATGTCCGCAGTCATAGTGGTTGTCCATGGATATAATCAATGCTCAACTGGCTGTTTCACTTTAGTATGATTTTGGTTTTGAGTTGCTGTGTGAGCAGTAGATGGGCTGAGCTGACAGGTGGTGGGGCGTGACTCTGGTCGCCCGCATTGGTGAATGGTAGCAAACTATTCATATGGTTTTTCAAAAATATTTGTAATGCTTCTGTGCTGTGAAGCGTTATATGCTCCCATTCTGAGTGAAGGTCATCGCCGTAGAATTTTTGTTTCCTAACTGAGCAGCTCTAAAAAAAAAACTTTGTTAAAGGGACGTTATGGTTCCAAGTAAAACCAAAGAAAACAAGAAATTCACCAGTTATGGTAAGCTAAGCAACCATAACTCGTGCCACCACCGTGCACAGCTATGACTAACACCCAGGACATCAAAGATGAGATCACTAATGTCTGTGTTTTCCCCTATGTATATGTTTCATATTCTGTGAGTAGACCCTAAGTGAATTACTTTAAGAACATATTTGAAGTATAAGTCTACAAATATAGTACTTTTTGAATTTTTAGTTCGTGACTGTTGCTGGCCTAGATATATCGGTAAAGCAAAAAAGAGTGAGCCAGACATGTGATGTCATCAGTGATGTCATCAATGACATTTGTGATGTCATCTTTGATGTCCTGGGTGTTAGTCTTAGCAGTGCATGGTGCTGGCGTGAGTTATGGTTGCTTAGCTTACCATAACTGGCGGATTTCTGGGGTTGTTCGGTTTTACTTGGAACCATAACGTCCCTTTAACAAAGTTTTTTTCACTAAATTTCATAGGTTTTTAGTAGCGCAACTTAACCATAACGTCCCTTTAACAATGTTCTTTTCACTGAATATAGATATAGATAATGTTAATGTTATAAATGTTTACTAAGACTCCCTTACCTTACACACATATAACATAGAAAATACTGATTTTAATATACGCTGACCATGCGCATGTCCGTGGATGGACGCAGTCACCATTAACACTATCCAAAAACTCACACACTTACATTATTGTATCATACAATAAAAACACTGTATATGTACGACACTAATCATCAACTGAAATAGCGTTTCCAATATAATGAAATATACCAAAACAAAATAAATATGACTCAAAAGAATTACCTCACAGAAACTGTGCAGCAAAAAGCAAGAGCATACCTACACAGCAGTAACACCAAATGTTTGTAAGAAACTAGTAAGTACACAATATTTATTTCATATAGTTATACGTTTTCTGTATTAACTACACTAAAACTAATATTTTATTTTGATTTTTTTACACAGAAATGTACAGTACCTTGGAATGGCTGGAAGAAAATTTCCCGCAATATGAAATGAGTGAAGACACTGGTACTAATGGTAGACACAACATTTCTCTATATAAGCCAATTAATAACCATTGCTTTATGTGTAGTTGACATATTTCTTTAACAGACCATACAGACAATAAGTATAATATACCAAGAGAGACATTAGAAGATCCTCTGAAATAAATGGAACTAAAAATGGATATGTTAATGAAAAATGTCAATCTTCTAAAACAGTTTATTGAGGACCACATTAAAGAAAAGATTAAATATCACTGTCCCACATGTACCTGTTTCCCCTCTGCATGTCCCAGCCAACTATCCCCAAACCCTCCCCAGCAAGAAAAACATTACGATGAGACTTCCATCCCTTCCTCCGCTCCCATACATCATGTCCAAACCCCTAATTCCCCTGTATGTGTTTCAGTTTCTGCTTCCCCCTCTCTACCATAATGTTTATACTGTTAAACAATAACCACATTGCAAGTGTGTTCTTAGTATATGACTGTGTCTTATTTAAAAAAAAAAAATATTAGGGTGTCCACGGACAGGACGGCTGTCTGGGATGTCCTCAATTAACCAAAATGGGGGTGCGTTATGTTACGCTTATTTGGTCTCTGCGGGGACGTTGGGGGCGGTTGGAGCCCTCCCTAGACTTGGCTTCCCTGGATCGGTTCTTTCCCCCAGCTGCTGCAATGTTGACTGCTCCGGTTGCTGGTACTGCCTCTGAGGGAATACGAGAGGCAATGAGAATGGTGTGGTGGTATTGCGATTCCCAATGAACCCTCCGTTCCAAAACGAGATGAGTAAGCATTTGCCCATGTATGCTCACCTGATTTCTTGTAAGGATGAGCTCTCGGATGGACCCAGTTGCTTCATTGCTCTGTGGATGTGGGAGCCCAGACCGGCCGCAACTGACCACTTGGAGTCTTTTAACAATGATTATTGCCCGTGTTCTAATGTAATGTCATTTTTTGCCATGATTATAGTTCATAATTATTGCAATGTCTTTTTGCGTGATTATGGTTTGTAATTCTTACAATGTCTTTTCTCTCCCCTATAGTTGTGAAGATGACTGCATGGAGTCGCAGTGATTAGAGTGAGCCCCAATGAAGCCCAAGAGAATGGCGAATCTCCCAAGTAGGTGGTAAGTTGGTTTTCAAGGTAGAATGCAAGATTCAGGTGTTGCGCGACCAAGCGTAAGTTATTTATGCAGTTTCTAACCTTGTGTGTTCTTTTCTCTTGCAGGGATGGCCTGGCCGCCCACTCCCTTTGGCCTCACCCTGTGGCTCCACCTTGCCACTCCCAGAGGTTCTTGCATGTGCTCCCCAATGTTCTCCTATGACCACGCCCCACCTGGATGCACGTGGCTTATGAATAAAGTGGGCAAAACACACTTTTGCATGAGCCTGGTGCCAGAGGCGCCAGGACTGGGTCCATTTGGACCCTGTAAGTGGTAGAAACATGGGCCCTTGTCCAGTGGCCATGTCACCTAAGGACACTATACCTGTCTGTACTGTCCATAATTAAGATGGAGGTATCTTTAGAACACACAAGATTTCTGCGTGTCCGTAATTAACCAAATTGCGGGTGTCATAAGGACCATATACCTGTTCGTACTGTTTGTAATTAACGTGGCAGTGTCCTTAGAACTCACAAGATGCCTGCTTGTCTGCAACTAACCCAAATGGGGGTGTCCTAAGGACAATATACCTGTTTGTACTGTTTGTAATTAAAATGAAGGTGTCATTTGAACACACAAGATGTCCGCCTGTCCGCAATAACCCAAAATGGGGCTGTTTTAAGAACACCCCCCGTGTTTGTAATGTCTGCAAACAGAATGAATATATCTGTAAAACACCTATCCCGTCCGCTTGTCTGTAAAGTTTTGATGCACATTTATTTTATATGGGGACTTCAACACTGTTCGTAGAACACAAGTGCACATGCACATCACACACTTGGGTCCTATGAACATTGCACCTGTCCGAAACAGTTCTCTGCATGTGTGACACACTTTTAATTAGTTTGGAGACCCGAACACTGTCTTTAGAACACCCGTGCGCATGCGCCCAACCATCCCTGCACATCTGGTGTCCTGCGGACAACTGTCCCGTTCGCAAACTTGTCTGTGATGTCATCATGTGACCACACCCACGCTGAGTGTGTCCTTATTTGAGGACACTGTCCAGGCCCCCGAACACTTAAAAAGTGCTTTTCAGAGCAATCCAAGGTATTTTACAGTAAAAGTCCAAAATTTACAACAGGACAATTGTGCAGGTTGCTGTTCTTGGTTCCTGGTTATTAACCTTTCAGAGGGCATCTCAAATTGCTTCTTGTGCTACTTCCTCGGAATCAGCACCCCCAACCCCTCCACTACCACCACCATGTCCCGAAGGGCCTGCAGAGGGGAACAGGCATGAGGATGCAGAAGAGAGGGATGAAGAGGATGAAGAGTATGAGGTAGGTGAAGTCCCTACTACTAGCACTCATCGTAAGTTTAGGGTGTGGCGGTTATTTACCACTGTTGATGCAAAATCTCATGTGAACAAGGTGATCTGCACTCAGTGCTGCATGGTGCTGAGTCGTGGCAAGCCTGGTTCGTATAGCTTTGGTACTACATCAATGAAGTGACACCTAAAGCCATTCTATAATGGGGTTATTCGCAAGGTTCAGCATCCTCCGTTTCCGCTCCTGTCACCACAAAAGACACTCCTGTGGGACAGTGCATCCCTCCACCTGCCTCGCAGGGCATTCATGATGCTGTTGACCCTTACCTTTTGAGGGTCACAATATTGTGCATGTACTTTGACGCAGTACTCTGCAGGGGGTGAACCTTTGGAGTGCTTTTGAGACTGCAATCAAGGATCATGAGAAGGTTTGTGACCTACCTCAATAAGGCCCACCCTACATCTTCCTCTCTCCACCTGCCCATTCTTATCCCCATGGTTGGTGTCCCTTCTTTATCCTCCTTTCCCCTCCTTTCCTTGTGTGTCGTGTTTAAAAAACTCAAAAAAATATAAAACAACAAAATCCAAAAAAAAACAAAGGCTCTTTTCTGAGCCGCCTTTCACAGTTTAAAAATAGAAGTGACAAATAAATAGTGCAGGGCCTCTGCATTTTCCGCAGACATTTATTTTTTTGGGGGTGCTGCCCTATCAGAACCATTACACTTTTATCTGTGAGGAAGTGGTGGCTCTGAAACGAGCCTTTTTGTGGTGTTTTCTTGTGTTTCAAAAACTTCAAATGGTCAACACCTACTGCAAAATGGATTGCTGTAATTCTAAAAAAGGTCACAATTCATTTAGTATATTTTGCAGAAAAATCTGATTGCTGGCATAAGTAAGATATACTCCATCTCTGCGAATAATGTGTGTGCTACAAAACATAATGTTTTCATTCTGAAAAGAGGACATACCAACATCTCTCAAAAAGGCACAAACAGCTTTATCATTGCGCCTTTCTTTCTCCATGTGTGGACCAAATGAAAAAGAACTCAGCCATATTTGTCTCTGCGCATTACGGGATTATGGAAAAAAAATACACTGGAGTTTGGATACATGTCCATGACATTCCCAAGTTCTTCTTTCATTGCAAATTGCAAAGAGATTCCAGACACATGTCCTAAACTGTTCCATCCACAGTGAATAATAATAATGTCTGGATCACGCTGTGTCACCAAAGAAGCACAGAGAGGTACCAAATCCAGCCACTTCATTCCACGCACTCCATGCCAGTGCACTTCCACACGAGAGAATCCAAGATGTGCAGCCACTCTACAGCAATCTTCATGCACTTCCAACCAATTTATCCACAAATCTCCCAAAATCCAAACAATCTGCTTTCTGAAACACACAGCCATAGCTATCTACTCGTCTCTCAGGAAAAAGACCTACTGACAAACTCTCTACTTACACAACACACCCAGTAAACCTATTGACCAATCCCTTGCTCTACTCAGTCTCATTTGCATCCCTCTGAACCCTAAAATCCCTGAATGTAATACACGTTGTCCGTGGACAAGCGCAGTGTCCGTGGACAAATCGAAAGATCTGAACGTGGGGAATGAAAATGTAAATAGTGTGCCCCATATTCCCTTTAAGGTTGGCACTGAAAAGAGCCTTTTTTGGGTTTTTTGCAGATCCTTTAGAAACACCTTTTATTCTGTATTTTTCTTTCTTATTTTCCTCCAAAAATCTTCGCATTAGCTTCTCCAAAGCATCCCTTATGTTCCAAAACAGCATGGCATTTAGAATGAAAGATAAAAAGATGCCATCTTCTTCAAAATAAACAACATTACCAGAATTAATGTTCTCATTATTACAAAAGAACATACCACCTCTAAGCATGAAAGCATACCTCAGTTGATTGTACGCTTAGCAAATTTTTGCTGAGGACAAAAAACAGAACTATTGTCCCATACTGCTCTAGGTAACAAAGCAGAAAAAATAACCTTTGCATTTTGAAGGACATTCATTATTGCCTGAACCAAGTTTTGCAGATCTTGCAACAAAGTAGGGGCACTGACATAGCCCACATGCACAGCACCACAGTGCAGGACAACTACATCTGGACTATTGAACCTAGTCATATCCTGACAAACTTCCAAAATTGCCTGCAAATGAAAACCAGGCACAGTACTCCACAACACCTCCACTCCTTTTACATAAAAATTATTTGCCACATTCCTACATTTAGCATACTGCTCCAACCTATCAACAAACATTTCTCCGAGCACCACCACCCTGACTTTCTCCACCTCTGCCATCTTCACTACACACAGCCTCTTTCAACACAAACCACAACCTCTACATCTGATTAGCTGATCCCGACATTCCCTTTTCCATGCTGGATTTACTGAGAAACCCCAGATGTGGCACGCTTTGTCAGCAGACAACTGTGGTGACCGCAGAGCGTATAACACTGGGGCAACCCTTCTACCCTTTCCACTGCACTCTCTGCACCATTTCCTCCTTGGTTACTGTTAAGCAGTCACACAATCATCCACCAATTACATCCAAGAACTCTACATCTCTATCATCACAGATCAGTGGTTTAGATGTACTATTGATCACTCTCAGTACAATTTGGCTGTGACTGCAAAGGACCTACAGCAACAACTACTATAAAACTCCCCAAGATTTCAACTTGCAGATTAATGCACAGCCACATGCATGGACACAGATTACAGGTATGAATATTTTCTACACAGTACATGTACAGCTCTTCTAGGAATACAATACATCCCGGGAGCATAGCTCAGCGGCAACGTGCGCGCCTTGGAAGCAAGACGATACGAAGCAACACAGGTTCGATAAAATTAATCCTAGAGCTCTCATAGGAGGTTTTTTATTTTAGTTTTAAACAGAATGAAACCACTAACAAAACTAACTACTAAACTACAGAAAAGGCTTCTCAATAAACAGAATATCAACAAAAATAGCTTCTTAAACATCTGTGGAGGTGAATTGAGTCACACCACGACCACAGAACCATATTTTAATGAAGAAGCATATAAACAAATGCAAACAAACCCAAATGCCATTCATAGCATTGGACGAGGGTATGAACAACTTAATAACATTGTTATGGAACAAGAAACTCTGCTCACAAAAATATCTGCAGAAAACTCAGTATAACCTCCCCATTCCACTGAACCAAAATGTCCAGTCTACAAATGGCCGTGCACATCAATGTGTAACATTGCCCAAAAATATTTCAAATCTTTACGCCAGTTCCTCAATCAGTATGTAAAAAAGCAAAGACGAATTCAAAATGAAACTACTACAAAATATGGATGCCTGTCCAGTGCGCGAAAACACAGGACTACAAGGACATTCATTAGCCTGCATTTCAGGACCTATTTGCAAAAGCACCTTCCATCATATCAAAATGATATCAACACATCATTCAACTATAAGAATTATTGTCCAAAAACTCTACTATGCTAAAAGACCTGCTTTAGCACTAGCCAATTTAAATAACAATCTTCTACATGGTACAGCCAAACAACTACTCGAAGAAATAGAGCATATCCAGAGAAAATATTTTGGAATTGTTACAAACTGCAATAGATGTACAACAAACTAGCAACTACTGTACAAATAGCAACCTTCTATTAAACACATAAAAAAAACCAAATCTAAAGTTTAAAAGTACCACAGCTGAAGTGCCAAACCATGTGTGTGGTTGTTGCTGCAGGCCTTTTTTTAAAATATAAGTAGCTCAAAAACTATAGACATAACATACAAAATTGAAGACAATGAAGATTCCAAATGGTTCCAATTAGCTTTCTACCTTATAGCAGAAAACAAATACAACATTACTGACCACTTAATACTTTGCAGTTACTGCACTGCAAAACTTGACAACAACCAAACACCTTCATGTGCTATCACAAATAACTAGGAATTATTCCCACTACCAAAACCCCTGCAACAACTAAATTTATTTGAGAGCATCATAATTCAAACATTGTACCCCTTTCAAGCAATAATATGCCTCCAACCAAAAACGGCAAAATGACTTCCCTCTGAATTAGTGAAAGGCATTTGTGGCAAAGTAGTTTATTTACCATTAGATTTCAAAGAAAATGTACACACTCTAGGAGTGCAACGGCCAATAGATCAATCTTTAATTATCTTAGTAAATGGCGTACCTACAAAAGACAAAAGAAATTGGCAACAACTCGTGGACTTACATAAAGTTAGACAAGCCCTGCAATATCTAAAAAAAACAATGAATACTACAAGGAAATAATATTGAAGAAAACCTGAGAGAAACCATTGAAATAATTCAAGAGTCAACAGAAACTGGTCAACTTCAACTTTTAAGTCCTGCTACAGAATTCAATATTTTAGACCATTGTACAATTCATCATTTACACTCTAAAGACACTATAGATGATGCACTGGAAATGCACCAAATGTGACAAGCCAAAGGATCTCCAATCAGCATATGGGAAAAAAGTATAGAAGCACAGGCCTTTCCTCTACTCTTTCCTACTGGAAATGGAGGAAGGTACAATGATAGACCCACACAAATAACAGCATCAGAATATTGCTCTTTACGAATGTATTCTGACGACCCCAGATGCAGACAAAACGTGCAAAACATATTCCACCTTCTCTTTGAAAGTGAACTAGAAACTCTATGCTACGGAGTTGCACACACATTAAAAACAGGTACTCATTTTCAAAATGAGTCAGCTATGCAATTATTACAAAAATTGCAAGAAAAAGAGGAGATTTTATAGTCAAGTATTACAAATCTTTTAGAAAACATGCGTGGTAAAAAAGAATGCTGGTTCCGACGTCATGGAGATGTACGCTGTATGAAAAGAAACCTTGGCACACCCACTTGATTTGTTACATTAAGTTGTGCAGAATACGCATTGGAAGATTTACACAATTTCCTATGCATAGCAAACAAAAATAATACAAACACCAGGAGAACTCTGCTCTCTAGATCCTGTAAATGTATCAAGATATTTCCATCATCGCTTCATTGCTATTATACACTTTATTTGTAATAAGACTGTTCCTCCCTTCGGAGTAGTTCAACCACTTCTTTTGGATAAAAGTATACCAAGCCAGAGGAGCACCACACATCCACATGCTATTATGTATTAAAGATGCTCCTAAATTTGGTGAGGACATTGATGCCACTGTGTTGCAGTTCATCCAAAAATATGTCACTTGTGAAATCCCTTCACAAACAACACTAAGGGCCTCATTACACGGAAGGCGGTGAACCATGGCGCTATTAGCGCCATGGTTCATGCCAGTAAAATACCGGCACCGCCTTGGTGGAAAGGGGAATTACCGCCCCATTCCAAGGTAGGTGGGGCGGTAATTCCCCCTTCCACCATTGCCCTTCCCCATTCCCATTTTTGCCCCATAGGGCTCTATGGGAATGGGGAAGGCGTTAATGATGGTACCGCAATTAGCTCCACTGGTCCCTTTGCGGGTTTAAAGCAGGCGTTAAATTCCCCAACTCGCAAAGGGACCTCGTAGTAAGGCGGTAAGGATTTACCGGTACCGGTAAAATACCGGTTCCGGTAAACCCTTACCGCCTACCGTGTAATGAGGCCCATAGTGACCTTACAATTTGAAATACCCAAATGTGGGAAATATTGTTGTCGCAAATATAAAAAATAAAGGGAAATACTACTCCAAATGCTGCTTTGGTTTCCCTTGACCAGTTTCAACAACAGGTCAAGTAAACAAAGTCATGTCTTCAGTCAAACATATTGTCAAAGGTAAATCACCTAAGAACACATATTACATAAAAAGAACAGAAGAATCAAAATGCATCAATGACTGCAATGCAATCATTGCCCTCCTATGGAATGCAAACATAGATGTGCAGCACATTGCAGACAATGCCACTGTAGTTGCACGATATGTCACAGCCTACTTAACCAAAGCAGAGAAAACAGCTTCAGGACCTCTGGGATGACATATGATCTGACCAAACACTATCACAGAAATTGTATAGCTTAGGCATAAAAATGCTCTATCATAGAGAATGTGGCTGCTGTGAAGCTGCAGACCGTTTAACCAGTACTGCCTTGAATTGAAAATCTGACAATGTATTACGGCTAAGTCTTGGTCCTGTTAAATCTAGAAAAAGAGTTCTCAAATCATACGAGGATATAGAAACAATAGCCAAAAATGGTCCCAACAGCCAAGACATTTTGAAAAGCAATTTACTAGACACATACTACCCAAACAGGTGTACCATTTTAGAAACCATGTGTTTCTACCACGGATCCCAAAACTTCACCTACAAAAATAATATTAAACCTGATGAAAAGGAAAGTAGATACAGAGTTGTAAATTGTGAAGGCAGATTAGTGAAACTTACCAAATGCAGCTTAATTAATCATATCAAATTGTCATTAAAAAACATCCTCAACATAAAGAACTGTATTACATGTCAGTGCTACAACTTTGTAAACCATGGAGAAAAGAAGAAGAGTTACTGGATACATATGACTCCTATTAAGATGTTTTCAAAGCAAATGAAATCACTATAACAGACATAAACTTTACACAGTACCAAACAATGTTGCACAATAAACAGCAGCACAAAGAAGAACTCCAGGCCCAACTACAAGTGGACACTCCCAACAGTAGTCAACCTTCTGTAACAGCAAGCCAAGAAGCACTTGGACAGCCACTAATACCAAATGAGACAGAATTAGCCATGATAGAAGTAGAAAACACCATGTGTCAGTATGAACAAGCTACAGAAGACTTTGTTGTACTGAAAACACAATTGAACAATGAGCAGCGTAGCATTTTCCAAGAAATAACAAAACAAATTGAACAAGGTGTGCAACATGAAAATAAAAACTGTACCTGCCAAGACTACAAACCTATACTGCTATACATGAGTGGTGAAGCTGGTTCATGCAAAACATTTTTAATCAAAATCATCAGCAAGTTCCTTCAACAATTGACAAACAACAAACTACCAGCTGTTGTAACTGCCCCCACAGGTTTAGCTGCCTACAACATAGGTGGTGTCACTTTAGACCGATTACTACACCTTCCAGTAGAACACCAAAACAAATTAGACTATTACAAACTTTCAACAGAAGCTGCAGTGGATCTACACAGAGTTTTCAACCAAATGAAAATGCTGCTAATAGATGAGGTGAGCATGGTCTCCAACCTAATGTTGGCTTTGATTCACCGCAGATTACAAGTGGTCCTCAAAACAGACTACGAAGAGCTCTTTGGAGGAAAACACATTATTGTTTTTGGAGATCTTCTTCAATTGACACGCGTGAAAGCTGAACCTATTTTTAAAAACTTAGGGCACAAACTGTGCCTTAAATCTCTTGGCAGCATAGGAAATGTCAACCTTTGGCAACATTTCCAATACAGAGAATTAACTGAAAACATGCGCCAGTCTGCAGACCTCACATACGCCAACATTTTAAAAAGTATTAGAGTTGGTGTACTATCTCAAGAAGCACAATCAATATTAAAAACCAGGCACATCCATGCACTCTATGGCTATAACTCATGTGCTACTGATGTCATGGAACAAAAACTGACGACATCACATGTTTAGCCCCTTTGTTTTCGTTCCCTGCCATATATATATATATATATATATATGTACATTCAGTAAAAAAAGTTTGTTAAAGGGATTCTATACTTCACAGTGAAACCAAAAAACACTGCACATTCCCCCATTATGGTAAGCTAAGCAACCATAACTGCCCGCACCACTGTGCACTGCTAACACTAATACCCAGGACAAGAAAGATTGTCGAACTGGATATTAAATTATGCCTCCTATTGTAATGATTGTATGTATATTGACCTACGCCAAGTTGCTTAAAATTGTACGCGAATAACTCTCTACGGCAAGGTGTTGACCTTAGAAATTGATGTAAGCTGCCATCTTGAATCAAGCCTCCATTTTCGTTTAGAACCGCCATTTTGGGGTTTTGTGCAAAGTCACCCTGCAATCTAAAATGGCCGTCTCGTGTGCTCTTGTTCTTGCCTTTACCTCTTCAACCTCTGCAGGAGAGTTAATGTCCAACCTGCCTTCAGGCTACATGTTAGGGTCATGTAGACCTTGTTCTTTGTTGACCTCGGGAGCAGGGGATTACTTGAATCAGTGATGTTAAACTCCAAGTATATAAGAACAGTAAAGCTATCCAAATATGAGATGTGAAACATTTGTTTGATCTGTATTAAAATGATACGTAAAGAGTGTAATGTTGAATTAAAGAATAATGGAGTGTGTTAGTAAATGTATTCAAAAGTAAACCGCATGCACGAGATATGCAAATTAGGAAAGTGAACCTGGCGCGACCCTAGCCCAATGTATTATTAACTTGTAGGAGGCTGGACATCATTTTTACAAATTGTATAAATGCGTTGATGTCCAGCTAGGAAATTCTGTTCACTGCTCACATTGAACCCTGCTGGTGGTCTCTGTGATGTATTGACTGCCAAATAGCTATTTGTGTACTTTGTTGACTACTGTTCAGTTTTGTAATAAAGATTCTGGGAATCTTTACAAGCCCCTGTCAGTGTATTTTCCTTTGCCTGGTGTAACAGCCGTAATATTGTATTTTTTCTGATTTCACAAGATGACATTACAGCTTAAACAAATGCGTCCATATGGATGTACATGCCGTAATGTAGCACTACAGAAGAACACATTACGACCAGCAACGTAGCATGCCACATTGTGAAAGCAGAGTGTAAATTTGTAAAGAAAACAGTAACATTTAAGAATTTGTCCAGTAGTTGTATTTTACAATAAACTGAGCAAATTCATCTCCCTATGCAATTAGTAAAGTAGTTTTGTTTCACAATGAACGGTGCGAAATGATTGCCCTATCCACTTTGGTCGACAATAAAAATGTTAAAGGCCACGTTGTTTGTTTTAACACCCAGAAAGTAAGTATTAGCGCCACAGTAGTCATTTTCCTCCCACATTGATGTGCTAGACGACGTCAACCGCTGTGATCTACACCACCAGAAAGGATGGAATGTTACTTCTCATAGCGACAGCAGCTTATGGACACAGAGGTCCGACACGATCATCCCAGTGAATTATGACGCTCAGACCGCCAGTTATGAACAGTTGCATTTGACGGTTAAAAAAGCTGTCACTCGGCAGCTGTAATCCGTGACAATCACTATAGGGAAGGAAGTATCTGCGGGTGAAATGGGAAATAAAACATGTATGAATAGGTAACCTTTGGATAAACCAAAGTTGTAATACATAACATTTTCAGTAAACATTTAATTCAATAGGAGGAAATGTAGTGGGACCCTATGGACGGCGACAATGTGCAATGTCCATAATGGGAAAAACAAATTGACCAGCACAGAAACCTGAAACGTCGTTATTAATAAAAAAAATTGTGTTTGGAAGTAACTGAGCGGTGGAAGGGGAAATAAAACGTATATCACTATGCAACCTGTGCACAAAACAAAATTGCAACACATACTTTTTTAATTAAATATTATGTTAATGTGGGGAAAGGTAGTGGCACCCTACAAACGGCGACAATGTGCAATGTCCATAAAGGGTGAAAAAATTGCAACGGCAGATAAAACTTGTAAATCATTAGGAATTTTTTTTTTTTACAAAGTGAAAAATAATGTCAATTCGGTATATAGGTGGCAAAAATACACTTACATGATGTGGAACGCCTCCATTGCATTCGCTGCAGTCAGACACTAGTGTATGTGGAAGACTGTCTGTTCGGGAACTAATTTCTCATGGTAGGTGCAAAAGTTTTTGAAGCATAACCTTATCAAACGATATGTTTTTCAAACTGTTACACCCTACATTCTTTCTACTCTTTCCCTGTACCTCAAGGTCAAAAAACAAGGGACCCTTATGGGTGTCGACAAATATGCGGCCATACTAAGCTCGAGTTGAAAAGAGAAAATGCAGTGGCCTTCACTCCGAATGCAAATACATTCTCATTTTGCAACAACATATCAGTGGCTATTCATGAGAACCGCTACTGCCGTACACGTGCAGAAGGGCTGTGTGTACGTAATAGTGCAGGTGCTTGCTCAGATTTCAAACAGTAGGAAGCCAGCCTGACCACTGTAATGTTGTTTATGTATTGTGAAATGGACGCAGTAAAATAATTTCATGCAAGTCCGACTGTACCGTATGATAGTGCTAACAAAAATACTTCAATGTTTGACTTTCTACTACCACGTCTCATTAACGCTCACCTTTCGAAACAGTGTTCCATAAGTGTAACAAGTGCATTGGTATCTTCTTCATTTAGTTATGTTAGCGCCGATGTTCGCGTTCAACAGAAAATGAAGTAAACATGGAGGATGTATCGAAAGATCACGAAGCACTTCACGCTGTGCCACAACTAATTGGTGAAAGCACAACATGGTCACGGCCAGCACGCCATGGAATAGCCAATTACAATCTTCTCCACGGAGCGAACAAGGAAGTGCGACCGCGGAGCGGACATAGATATCACTAATTTTTAGAGACATACTTTTTGATAGTTTTTAAGGGAACTACTGCATGGATTGTCACAAAATTTGCAAAAGCACGCTTTCGCGTCCAAGCCCCTGCCACTGCCGCAAATTTGGTGCAAATCCGTCCAGTGGTTTGGCCTGTAGCCGTGCGCAAAATTTTCCCCCATTCAGTCTATGGGAAAAAAAACATTTTGGGACCCCCCTATAACTTTGCTCCCCCTGGACCAAACATCACAAAATTTTGCAAAAGGGTGGGCCATATACTTTCTTTGCAAAGTTTGGTGAGGATTCGTCCAGGGGGAGCGAAGTTATAAGCCGCATAAAAGTGCTCTTCCTATGGAAAACAGCAACTTAACCATAACTACACAGCCACTATAGTGGCTGTGTAATATATATGTATATATATATATATATATATATATATATATATATATATATATATATATATATATATATATATATATATATGTAAAGTTGCTTTATACCTCGGTATAAAGTTGATGGAGTGCACTCCGAAAAGCAGTCCAATGAGACTGATACACGCTGAACACAGAGTCCAGAAACCAATTTTTTCCAAGCATCAAAGTTTATTCTTTAATTAAGTAAATGCCATGGACAGAAGAAAGATGAACACGAAAACGATGCGTTTTGCGGCAAACTGACTGCTTGATCACGTTTCGGGTGCAAACACAAAAGAAGGACTTATAAACAGTCGTGCTCTATATGCTCTCACATTATTTTGGAGTGTTGTTGTTAATACAGGAATCTAATCATACATACACATAAGCAATTGTTCCACCATTCACCACAGAAGTAGTGCATTTTTAATCTGGTAATATTGCTCAGTAAAATAATGGCAAACTGTAAAGAAATTCTGGTCACATAGCCCAAATTGTTGCCTCCACAGTGAAAAACAATGATGTCCAGATGTTTGAAAATAACCATATTCTCATAAAATCGGAAAAAATGCACATACTGCATTCCTCAAACTCCATACCATGAAACTTCAAATTCTTCTATTCTTTGACAATCCACACTTCTCACAATATACCTTGAGCCAATGGACCCAAAAAGCATCCATTATCCAGACATGTTGCTTCCTCAAATTCATAGCCATCTTCACTGCACACAACAAACATAACTCTTGCAATCTAGTCTTCTTGCACAGCACACCCAGGAAACCTGATTGGCTGATCCCTCGATGTCCGCAGACATCCATGACTGTCCACAGTCTCTGCAGTCCACTTTAAATTGCCTGCCATCTTTAAAAGACCTGGATGGCATGTGCAGTGATTGTGGTCTGCCGCCATGACTACTGCAGTGTTCGCGGACTCCGTAGCATAGGGCAGCTATTTACCCTTTTTACTTTTATGTTTGTAACACTCCCTTATTGGCTGCCTTCAAACAGTCACACATCCACCCACCAATCACAACCAAAAACTCTACATGTAACCCTGTCACCTAAGGTCAACACTTCAGATGTACTCTTTAACTCTCAAAGTAAATATATCCTGCTACCTACAGCCACCTGCATCAAAAACTAATGTGAAACACTCCAAGATTTCTATTTGCCGATTCAACAATATGTACACCTAACTGACATAGTACAGGTATGCTTATATTTTAAATAGTATTTTTTTTCAACACCTTAATAGATATATATACAGGGTTGCTGCTACTTACCCTGTAATAAGCTTATCAATAAGCATATTCCCTTTTTGAACCACTCCATCAAATGCCATGTATTGCAGCATTCAACACCTGCTGACATCAAGTGTGGAAGTTTAATATCTTGGCAGTACATACATGCTCCATGTATACAAATATGGGGCACCCCATAGTTATTGTGAAAGCCTTCTCTGTTGAAAATGTAGCAGCAGCAGGTGCCTGCTCACATGGGAAATATCACTGCATCTAGGAGTCCACTGTAATTTGCAAGTGGTTTGGCTCCCTGTCCCTTCTTCTGTGTCAGCACAGCTGTCATTACTTTTCCATCTGAATGGAAAAACAGGTGAAACATTTCTTTGTTACTCCATGTTGCAGGTACTGGTATATGTGCTAACTCATTTTTTAGTTCATCAAAGATCTTTCCCATTACAACTGTCGATTTTATGTTAGTTTTGTGTTTTTGAGCTTCTTTTAATGCTTGCAGCAATGGCGTGGTGTAAGTGGAGTAATCATAAACCCATGCCCTGCAGTACTTGCATAAGACCAACAACTGCTTCATCTCTTTCATTGTTTCTGGTTGTGGAGTTTTATGTATGGATTCTACTCTTTCTGGTGTTATTTTTCTGCTGACACAATCTGACACAGGTTGAGGAACTGCTGTAAAGATGTGAAAGATTTTTTGCCTATATTACACATTGATGTGCACGGCCATTTGTAGACTGGACGCATTGGTTCAGTGGAATGGAGAGTTGATACTAAGTTTTCTGGGGATATTTTTGTGGGCAGCATTTCTTGTTCCATAATGGTATTGTTATGTTTTTCATACCCTCGTCCACTGTTATCTATGGCAATTGGGTTTCTTTGTTTTTGTTTGTATGCTTCTTCATTAAAATATGTTTCTGTGCTCGTGGTATGACTCCATTCACCTCCACAGATATTTGTGAAGCTATCTTTGTTTATATTCTGTTTATTGAGAAGTCTTTTTTGTTGTTTAGTAGTTGGTTTTGTTAGTGGTTTCATTCTGTTTAAAACTAAAATAAATAATTTCCTTTTTGATAAGAATTTCACTGTCTATGAGAGCTTCTAGGATTAATTTTCTACGGTAGGATTTAAGGGTTGTGCATGATTTCTCTCCTGTTTTTATAAGGTTCTGAAGGACTCTGTGGCAGAACATTTCTTGTAAAATATTTTTTTTGGTATGCTTACTTGTCGCTAAATCGAGATTTATAGGTGCAGTGTTAGCACTAGTGGAAGCTGCAGCCTTGTTAATCACTTTCTGTTTCGTTTTACAATTTGAAGCAACATTTTTGAGGCAAAGTTTCTTTACTGATACTGGTTTTGTTTCGCTTAGTAACTGTAGTAGCTGTTTTGTTAGAACTTCTTGAACAAATTCTGCTAGAGGTGGATGCTTATTTTTTAACACTTTTGTTTTGATTTTGTCTACTTCTTCGTTGCTTTCTATGGAGTTGCTTTTTGGTAGACATTCTTGGGGGTCTGTTGGAGAAAAAAGAAAGTGTTGGTTGGGATGTTGTGAAGTGTATGTGTGCTTCGTGAATGATTGTCTGAGTATGATGGTTGGCATGTACGTAGAGGTGTGTGATTGTGCAATGGGCTGTTCCTTCAGGTTGGGAAGGCTATTCTCATATGTGTGTGTTACTATACCGGTGTTCAGATGACAATACAAAGTATGCACCTGCTGAGGGGCAAGCAGTAATACTGAATCTAATGCTGCAGGGTTAATATAATTGTTTGTTCTGCAATACTAGAATTCTACAGTGCTTGAGTAACAGTTGGAACATTATGGTAGTATTGCACTTACTTTTTTGGATGGAAAGAGTAGGTTCTTTCTGAGTTCTGGTTCATACTTTAGAAGCTGCAGTTTTTCATGAGAGTGGTCTTCACTGCAATTGTGAAAGAAAGAAGTTAGTAAATATATGTGTTAAAAGCACTGTTGTTAATGTAGACATGAATTTACTTAGAATCTGTCAGTTGACCTTGACTTAGAAATGACTACAATAGTAAGCACACAGAGCACACTTGGCCTTTTAAGGCAGTGTTATTGGGTGTTAGGAGATAGACGAACTAACCATATGCTTTTCATGCTATTTATACAGGGTAAATGGCAGGAACTCTAGGGAAAACAATGCAATCTATGCATTTGTGAAGGTGTAGGAAATAAAGCAGAAGGATTTCATGGGTTCAGCATCTTATTACTCTACAGGATAGTTGTAGGGGAGAAGGTTCAAATAAGAAAACCTGGAAAAGTGGCAAAGGGACAAAGCAAGTTTACCAGAGTGCAGGTGATTAGCAAACTACTGGGTGATCCTGTGGTACTTTGAGATGGGAGAGTCTGAAATAAAGTAAGGGTTGCAATGAAGGGTCTGGTGCTTGCGTTGTAGACTGAAGGGAAGGGGGAGATGTTATATGTGTTGGTTTACTACACTGTTTGTACATAGTTGTACATGATGTGCTATACATGACTGCACCTATGTATGATTGAATGCTGTTGTAAATTCTAGAACGGAATGGGCAAACAGCTGGGATAGGAGAGCTGTCTAAATTGGAAGAACAGTTGTAGAGGCAGTGGTGTTGTTTCAGCTGGGTGCCTTTAAAATGGTATTGGCTATCTGTGTGCATCAATAAAGATGCATGTACACATCCTGGCTGTGTGTCACTTTATAAGCCCTACAAAGACTTCTCCCACAATTATACTGTTATTTCTACCAGCTTTTAACATTAAATGACACTTTCTTAAATAGCTGTGTGTGTTGTGTCTGATTAGTGTTAATATCATTCCTAAAGGAAGTTCAATGGATAAAATGTATATAAAATATCCAGAATGTATAGAAAGGAAATTGTATGTAAATCCTATGCGCAATAATGCATTCAATGCTATTATGGTTGAAATGTGGATTAATAGGTGGCAGTGGTTACACAAACAACATAATGAATGAAGAGAATAACAGTTTGCACATTGCAGTTAGTAATATGGGCAAATAGAAATTTGGAGAGCGGACAGCTTTGTAAGTGCCACTTGATCATAGAAGATGGGAGGAATGACAGTAAGCTTTGTTTTACAGGTTATACAGGGTAAGTGGCAGTTACCCTGTTTATATGCATTTATACAAGAGCTGTAAATATACTGTGCAGAAAATATTCATACCTGTAGTTTGTGTTCATGCATGTGGATGTGCATGAATCTGGAAGCAGAAGGCTTGAAGAGTTTTACAGTAGTTGTTGCTGTAGGTGCTTTGCAATCACAGCACAATTGTACTCAGAGTGATCAACAGTACATCTAAAGTGCTGAACTGTGATGATGGAGTTAGATGTAGAGTTCTTGGATGTGATTGGTGGATGGTTGTGTGACTGCTTAATAGTAGCCACTGAAGGAATGGTGCAGAGAGTCAAGTGGAAATGGTAGAAGGGCTGCCCCACTGTTATGCACTCCGTGGACACCGCGGGTGTTCATGGCCAGGGCATGACACATCCGGGGTTTCTGAGCATGAAATGGGGGTGTATTTTGGGGATTAACCAATCAGTTGTTGAGGTTCTGCTTTGTATTGTGAGAGGTTGTGTGTAGTGAAGATGGCAGAGGTGGAGAAATTCAGGGTGTTGGTGGTCGGAGATATTTTTATGAATGGTTTGGAGAAGTATGCTTAATCTAGGAATGTGGCTAACAATTTTGATACAAAACGAGTGGTGGTGGTGTGGTGCAGTGTGCCTGGTTTTAATTTGTAGGGAGTGCTGGAAATTTGTCAGGATATGGCTAGGTGCAATAGTCCAGATGAAGTTGTCCTGCACTGTGGTGCTGTGCATTTAGGCAATGTCAGTGCCCCTACTTTGTTGCAAGATCTGCAAAACTTGGTTCAGGCAGTCATGAAAGTCCTTCCAAATGCCAAAATTATTGTTTCTGCTTTGTTACCTAGGGCAGTATGGGACAATAGTTATGTTTTTTATCCTCAGCAAAATGTTGCTAGGTGTTTAGTTAACCAAGGCATGTTTGCTTACATGATTAGAGCTGGGATATTCTTTTGCAATAATGACAACATCGAATCTGGTAATGTTGTTTACTTTAAAGCAGGTTACAGGTCTTTATCTTTCATGGGAAATGTCATGCTGTTTTGGAATATAGGGATTGCTTTGGAGAAGCTAATGTCAAGATATTTGGAGGAAAATAAGGAAAAAAACAAAAACAGTTCAAAATAAAAGGTGTTTCTGAAGCATCTTCAAAAAAACAAAAAAAAGGCTCTTTTCAGAGCCAACCTCAAAGGGGAAATGGGGCACACTATTTACATTTTCATTCCCCACTGTCAGATTTTACGATTTGTCCGTGGACACCGCAGTTGTCCACGGACAGCGAGTGCTACATACAGGGATTTTGAGGCTGAGATGCATGCAAATAAGACTTAGCAGGACAAGGGATTGGTTAATAAGGTTTACTGGGTGTGGTGTGTAAGGAGAGACTTTGTCAGAAAGTCTTTTTCCTGAGAGTAGATCAGATAACTATGGCTTTGTCTTTCAGAAGGCCCATTGTCTGGATTTTGGGAGTCTCGGATAGATTGGAGGTGCATGCAGATCACTGTGGAGTGGCTGCACAACTTGGATTCCTTCATGTGGAAATGCATTGGCATTGAGTCTGTGGAATGAAGTGGCTGGAATTGGTCCACAAATGGAAAAAGCGAGGCACATTGTCAACATGGCTGTTTGTGTATTTTTGAGAGATGTTGGCATGTCCTCTTTTCACAATGAAAATATTATGTTTCTTCATATACACATTTTTTGCAGAGATGGAGTACATCTTACTTATGCTGGCAATGAGATTTTTCTGTGAAATATACAACATGCATTGCAACCCTTGTTGTAATTATAGCACTCCTTTTTCCAGTATTTGTTGACTATTTGAGGTTTTTGAAAAAACCCACAAAAAGACTCTTTTCAGAGTCACCATTTCCTCCCGGAGAAGAGTGCAATGGTTTTGATAGGGCAGTACCCCAAACATGTTAAATGTCCATGGACTTCTAAAAAAGCACAGGGCCCTGCAGTATTTCATTGGCACTTCTATTTTTGAACTGTGAAATGCGGCTCTGAAAAGAGCCTTTTTTTGGTTTTGATTGTTTTGTATTTTTTTTGGTATTTCAGACATGACACATAAGGAAAGGAAGGGAGGGTAAGGAAGAGGCACCAACCACGAGGAAAAGAAAGGGCAGGTGGAGAGAGGAAGATGTAGGGAGGTCCTTAATCAGGTAGGTGGCAGTCCTCTCATGCGCCTGGACTGCAGCCTAGAAAGCACTTCGAAGGGTCTCCCCCTGTAGAGCACTGCATTGCAGTACATACACAACACTGTGACATTCGAAAGGTAAGCATCTACAGCATCACATATGGCCTGCGAGGCAGCTGGAGGGATACACTGCCCCACAGGAGTGCCTCTTGTGGTGACAGGAGCAGAAACGGAGGATGCTGCAGAGGAACTCAACCTACTACTTTTATCGCAAGGTACTACCTTACGAATAGCCACACCGTCAAATTACTTTAGGTGTCGCTTCATTGAAGTAGTACCGTAGCTGTACAAACCTTGTTTGCCACGGTTCAGCACCAACTGGCACTGAGTGTAGCGCACCTTGTTTGCACAAGCTTTCGGTACTCCATCAAGAGTTGCAAACAACCTCCACACCAAAGACTCATGGTGAGTGCTAATAGTACAGACTTCCACTACATCATCCTCATCATCCTCTTCATCTTCCTCTGCATCCTCACGCACGTTCCCCTCTGCAGGCCCTTGGAGAGGTGGTGTTGGTAAAGTGGTTAGGGGTGGTGCTGATGTTGAGGCAGCAGGATCAGGACTCACCATGGTTGCCATCTTCTCGAAATATAAAAGAGCACAGCACAGCAAAAGCAATTTTTTGATAGCCAGCAATCTGGAGCAATGCTCTGTTCTAGAAATCCAAAATCAGAGTGAGGATCAGCTCTATGGTGTTGCCTTTTATAGGGGTGCTTGGGAGTGCTTTGCGGACACCCGCGCTGTCCTTGAACTCTTCGAACACCAAAAAGGGATCAACAAGTTTCAAAAAGTATGCAGATCGCTAGGGACATGGTCTGGGACATGTGCAAGGGTGAACTTTCACAGGAAAATAACTTGGATTGCTTAAAAAAGCATTTTTAGGTGTCTGGGGGCCCTGACTGTGTTCGCGAACAAGGACCCACGATTAACGTGGGTGCGGTCACATGAAGACGTTACAGACAGGTTCGCGAATGGGACGGGTGTCTGTAGGACAACTAATGCGCGGGGTCGGGTGTACGCATGCGTTCAGGTGTTCTACAGACAGTGTTTGTGTCCACAAACTAATAAAAAATGCGACACACATGCGGCGGACAGTTACGGACAGGCCGGATGTTCGTAGGACCCAAGGGTATAACATGCATGCGTGTGGGTGTTCTACGGACAGTCTTCATGTCCCCGTACAAATTGAATGTGCGTCACAACTTTGCGGACAGGCGGAAGGGCTATGTGTTTTACAGACATATTCATTCTGGTTGCGGACAATGCGAACAGGGGGTATGTTCTTAGGACACCTTATTTTGAATAGTTGCGGGCATGCAGACAGATTTAGTGTCCTGCGGACACCTCCATTTTGATTGCGGACAGTGCGGACAGGTATAATGTCTTTAGGATACACCCATTTTGGTTAATTGCAGACATTCCGGACACCCGTGCTTTAAAAAAAAGTCAAGACACAGAAGAAAATTGTAACACCAAATATAATATTTTATTATTGTATACAAATATTAAAATTATGAAAGATATGGGGAAGCATAAATTGATACAAATACAGGGGAATTAGGGGTTCGCACATGTTCGATGGTAGGGGAGAAAGGGATTGAAGCCTCATCATGTTTTTCTTGCTCAGGATTTTTTGGGGATGGTTGGCTGGGACATGGAGAAGGGGTACAGGTACATGTGGGACAGTGATATTTATTTTTTTCCTTTATATGATCCTCTACAAAGTTTTTCAAAATATTGAAATTGGTCATTAATTGATCCATGTTTTGCTCTTAACACTGCAGATGATTTTCCAAGGTGTCCATTTCACTATTATTCTTATTGTCTGTATGTTCTGTTAAAAAAAGAAAATGTGTTAAGAACACATAAAATAATGTTTATTAATTGGCTTATTTAGAGAAGTGTAGTGTCTACCATTAGTATCACTGTGTTCACTCATTTCGCCCTACATTATTTTTCAGTGTACCCTACTACAGAAAGTTTATACATATAGGAATTAGTGTAGTGTACTTACCATTTTTTTTTATTTTTAGATTTGCTGTTACTGCTTTGTAGGTGTCCTGTTGATTTTTGCTGTGCAGTTTCTGTGAGGTAATTCTGCTATTGGCGGCATGGCTGCCTCCAAAACCGGGTCCGGGTCGGGGTTCCCTGAATGGGGAATTACTGGGCCATTTTAAGTTTGGAGGGCCCGGTAATTCCTCCCTCAGGGAACCCTGGCACAGACCTTCCCCATTCCCATTCGAGCCCCCATAGGGCTCAATAGGAATGGGTTCAGGGAGCTAACAACGGGCCGATTACGACCGGCCCGTTGTTAGCTCCGTGGTCCCCTCGCGGGACCGGGTAACGACGCCTGGTTTTACCAGGCGTCCTTACCGGGTCCCGTGAAGGGACCTCGTAATCAGGCGTAATGGGTTTAACCCGTTAACCCATTCCGCCAGGGTTGTAATGAGGCCCTTGGCATCTTACATATAGAGTTTGCACTTCCTATTTATTTTTTAATGTAATTTGTATATATGCTGCTCTTTGAACATGTTCATTGTTTTTATTGCATGATACAACAATGTAAGACCCCCTGAGTTTTTGGATAGTGTTGATGTCCACACGTCCGCACAGTCCGCGGACATCAGACCCACTAGCGTGGGACAGGGTGTTCAGTATGTTCTATGTTACATGTATATAAACTAAGGGAATCCTACTAAAAACCTATCAAATTCATGCTATCTATAGCTATATTCAGTGAAAAAATCTTTTTAAGAGGATGTTATGGTTAAGTTGCATTCCAAAATACATATGAAATTCACTGAAAAAACTTTGTTAAAGGGACGTTATGGTTAAGTTATGCTCCTAAAAACCTACGAAATTCAGTGAAAAAACTTTGTTAATGGTATGTTATGGTTACAAGTAAAACCAAAAAAAAACTAAAATTCACCAGTTATGGTAAGCGAAGCAAGCAAAACTTGTGCTACCACTGTGCACTGCAAGGACTGACACCCATGACATCAAAGATGATATCTCAAATGGCATTGATGATACGACTATTGACTGATACTCTTATTTTGTATAGATGTACTATATAGCATACTGAAGCCGGTTCCTCCAGACTAATACCCACAGTGCTTGCAATCTGTTCGTGGACATCGGGTGGCGTCCAACCTGCCGAGAAAGGGAGGGATGGTTGTACAAAGTGGTACCATGCAGCAAAGAAAAGAAACATATACAAACAGCAGCAAGTGTGGAAATGGTAAGGGAAAATGCTGTAGGTGCACAAAGTCTGTACTTTCTAAACAAACAGTGCAAAGGCATAGTGTATGCAGTGTAATGGAATGCACCAATACGAGAAGTAACATCTCGCTTCAACAATCTTACAGCACACCTGATTCACATTCCAACAAAGGACGGCAGAGTTAGGGATGCCAACTACTGACAGCAGAACGTAAGTGCAACGTACTAAGTACACTAAAGTTTATGTTATAATTGCACATGTCCTGTAGTGTACAATAGTAGAAAAGAATAATGTTTTCTATGTGTGCGCAGCAATGGCAAACCACCTTAGAATGGGTAGAAGAGAATTTTCCGCATGAAAAAATGAATTAGGACGATAACCCCATTGGTAGGCAGTGCAGTGTCAAAAGGGAAAGAATTACTGCAAGTGCAAGCACACTAGAATGGCTGGAGGAGATTTTCCCGCATCAGAAAATGAGTGACCACAGTAACGCCATAGGTAGGGAACGCAGTGTGAAAAGTAACACAATTACAATATATTGCTTCATGTACACTAAAAACATGTGTTTTTCTTTAATAGAAAATAGAGGAATACAAAGGAGTAGACCAGAAGTGCACCTCTTCCACAGCAACATACGGCCACAGAAACCAAAGGAAATGCTGTAAATATGAAAGTAGACCACCTGGACTCCAAAATGGATTAATTGCTGAACAATGTTGCCGCCTTGCATAATTGTGTACAAGAACATATTATGGAGAAGATAAAATAGCACTTCCCCTCCTGCATATGCCCCCTTCCCCATTTCCCAGCCCCCATCCCTGCAAATTGCATTTCATGAGAGACGCTTCGATGAGACCTCAATCCCTTCCTCCCCTCACCACCAGCTTGTAGAAATTCCAAAATCTCTAGTATATGTATTTGTTTCTAGTCCCCCTTACATTTTTTCGAAATAGTGGATATGAATGTGTGCAAATAAAGGTTGACATGTGAAGTGTTACTGAATTTATATGTCCCTTTTCCTTTTTTGTAAGAAACCCATTGAAACTCTGAAAGGCACATCACTAAATGATTTGCCACAAGTACCACTAAAGAAATTGAAATTATCTCATACTACATTAACTCCCAAAAGCACAAACAAAAGGAGTAAACAAAGACAAGACATACCCAACTCCAGACAAAAAAAAACAGTGCCTCTTAAAACAAACCACTTACCCTTCCATCAAAGTACTCAGACACAGAAGGAAATGGTCCATTGAAATAGTGTAATACAATAGGTGTTAATTGCTATGCAAATGTCACAATAAATGTTCTATTACAAATACCTTCAATTGTGCAAAACATTTATTTAAATGGCGCATACCATCTGTGTTTACAAATGCTTGTCCTGCACATAAATGCAGTAAGTAATCCTGCCAACATTTACCATGTCTCAAGAGTAAGACAAGAATTGGACTATAGTGTTGGAATGGTGAAATTCACATTAAACTGACAAGAAGATCCACAGAAATGTATAATGTACTTACTACAAATACTGGAAAGGAAAAACATACTCATAAATGAAATATTTCACATTTCCTACATGTGCAAACATACATTCAGTCTCTGCAACCATCTCATTCAGGAGCAAGTCCCCAACAAATGCTTTGTGTGTGTACCAATACCTACTCTGATTCAATTCCATTTCAGCAACTGGTGCACAATGCAAACTATAGCATATTGTGTACACTGTGCAATTCTGTTAATCGGTTGATGCTACATATCCTGTCACATAGTCAATATGTAATTTTAATGCTCTACAATGGCGATGGAACCAAAAACAACTGCAAATGCACTGCCTTCACACATAGCCAGGTATCACTTGGCAAGAAACCCTTCAAAACAGTAGCCATAGTCTACCACACAGGCGACACAACCAGTGGAGTCCACTATGCCGCATACATTAGAAAGAAATGCTCATGGTGGGAATGCAATGATACTTCCATCATTCCAAAGCAGAGAATACCTGCAAATCTTGCAAATGTCTACTTAATATTCTTGAAGGCAAAGTGTAGTCATTGTGTACAAAACTACTATACATTGCTCCCCAACACCAACCAGTACCCTTGTAAAGGCACAAATAAAGAATTACCTTACACAATGTCACCCAAAAACAAGTTACCATACAGCACGCATTCAAGAAATGCATTAAAGTGTGTGTTGGATAATTGTATCCCCAGTGAACACAATGGGCCTCATTACACGGAAGGCGGTGATCCAGGGTGCTACTAGCACCCTGGACCATGCCGGTAAATTACCGGCACCGCCTTGGCGGTAAGGGGATTTACCGCCCCATTCCAAGGTCGGTGGGGCGATAAATCCCCCTACCGCCATTGCCCTTCCCCATTCCCATTTCTGCCCCATAGGGCTCTATGGGAATGGGGAAGGCGCTAATTACGGCACCGCAATTTTGCGGTGCCGTAATTAGCTCCGAGGTCCCTTAGCGGGTTGGTTTTTAACGCCTGCAAAAAGCAGGCGTTAGAGCACCAACCCGCTAAGGGACCTCGTAGTACGGCGGTAAGGGTTAACGGTCACCGTTGCCATTAACGGTGACCGTTAACCCTTACCGCCGTCCGTGTAATGAGGCCCAATGAGTACACTAAGACAAATAATACTTATACGTATGAGGGTTCAAAACTATCCTCAGTAACCTCGGAAACCAACAAGTATGCAAATAAGTCACTGCCTCTCTAAGAATACGCATACACATGCTATATAACTATCACTGTGTAAACCCATAGTGGTGCACCACCACTTCAGAATGTACAGATGTGAAAGTATCAACATCAATGCACAAGCTTGTAAACCTACTCTACAGGAATGGGACACTGTAAACAGTTCAAATATGTCACCTGGTATGTACCTTAAACCATAATACTACAATGTTATTTGCAGCATTACAACCCAACTCAACCTTCAAAAAAGATTGTGTTGCAAACATATCCTCAAACACTTCCAAAGTATGAGCAGTTACAGCACACCAACAGGTATGTAACTACATCACAATTCTGCAGAAACACAGTACAATGCCACAATACTTGCAGAAATGTAACGCTTACCTCTGGTGCCCTGCAGGAGTGCCTAGTCCGGACTGCTCTGACGCATTGCCCCCACACTCGGGTTAACTGTGCACTGAAGAATAGCCCCGTCACTCTCTTCCCCAGCCATCTGCTGGTGGCTTAACCTCCAGAGGACCGTGAGGCTGGGAGTGACCTGGATGAACTTGGTTCCTCTGGAAAATGGTGTTTGGGGGTTCTGGATAGTTTAAAGTTAAGTGTATGTATTTATTATTGGTTTCTATTGCTGTCTTTCCCACCTCCCATCTCTACCCTTCCCTAAGGTAGGTGGGTGGCTGGCGTGCTGCAGCTTAAGCTCACCATAATGAACTGAGTACAGAAGGCCAAGGTTAGCTGGTAGGTATCGGACTCCAGTTACTTCACTGAAGACTAGTGGTCCAGACCGGCTGTCATGCACTGGATACGGATGACGAGCAGGTAAGTTCTGGTGAGGCGTTATTTTGATCTTGGCCGCTTCTCAATGTAAAATGGAGCTTGCTGGTACAATGTCTTTGTTGATGCGTTGAATATTAATAGTCTCTTTATTTCTTCACTTCTAGGTGAAACACCGGCAGCTGTCTGGACTCAGAGTGGAGCGAAGAAGCTGAAACTTGTATGCAAGTGAGTCCAAGTTAAACCAGGTACAGGAATTGGGAGGTACATGGTTTTTCAGTCTCTTACTATTGTCGTTTTCTGGTTGCAGGTTCCCAACAGCTGTGATTTCTGTGGACTGCAGACAAAGGACTGGAGACATTGGGTTAACAGGATGGGATGCCACAAGTCTACTGATGTCAAGGTAAGGATCAAAACCAAACACAAAGCAGTAGCCCACCGGGGTAAGTAGTTCTTCAATTCTGGGTGAGAATGCTGCAAACTCGCGTACGTGTTGATCGCATGCTGAAAAGAAACAGGAGCGGTAAACGTAACACTGCTCTGTTAGGAAGCAGAGGAAACTTTAAGCGCAGGTGTGGTCCGGGGCATGGTTTTATAGCCGCAGACCACTCCCTGTCAGCAGTAGACCACCAAATATGTCAGATCCATATATCTATCCGGCGCCATCTTGAGTTCCAAAGTGGGTTCTTCTTTGGCAGCCATGTTGGGATGGGTTGCCTCCTTGTTCCATATACGCCTCTGCCAGCCAGCCATCCTACAAATTCATTAGCTCCCGACACTGTCATGGGGGAGATCCTACTGGCCCTGACCCATCTGTCTTGTACACAGACTGGAATCATGGCAATAACATCAGCAGCAACCAAACGCATCAAGTAACAGTGCTGCAAAAAGGAAGCAGGAAACATTTACCAAACACCCACGTCACCCATCCTACAAACATGTATATTCCAGAAATCGTAAACGATAACATTCCTCCTACTTCAAGAGCACACCTTAAAAGTTGCTGTAAACACTGCAATCATTACTGGAAATCCTTGTGCACCATAGCAGCAAAGAAATGTGGACGTTTTTTTTTTAATCCAGCATGGATTTTCTCTGCCCCACAGACCCAATGCCCAATGATTATGCAAAGAAACACAGGAACTGTGCACATTGCACAGTACATTGGTCCAAAGCATAGTACCTATGAAGGACTAGGTATAAGGGTCCACAAAGTAAATAAATATATTCAATGTTGTGCACTAGAAAGTAACAAAATACCTGCTCTAACATTTTCTGTTCTCTTTCCCCACAGATAATGCAACAAAGAGTACTACAACATTTCACCTTCCACACACAAAAAACAGCACAGGCCCTCCCCAATTTAAACAGTAAGTATGAAATTATTGGTATCATACTTCTCTCCAATGTCCACAGTGCAATGTGTGCACTTATTTCTGCAATGCACATAGCAATGCCACAATTTGCAATGTACACCTATGAAACACTATGCAGCTTGTGCCTACGCCTTACACGCTTCAATACACCCAGTACAGTGTACGGGCTCGAGTCATGCACTCAATATTGTTGACCCTTCCCACAACTAACAATAGTCTCAAACATGTTCATGCTGCAAGACACCAAACTGCGTACGATGGCCCAGCCACCCACGTATACTGATCCGGCACACACACAGTCTGCCATTGTCCACCGTTGCCTGCACATATAAATGTTCCTTAGGGACAGTAAATGCACATTTTATGTATTTTTCCATCTGTGCATACAGTGCAGCATGTGTACGATGTTAGGCAGCATTATATGCAGTACCCTTTGGGAACTCCACACACAATTAAGACTACAAGTGACAGTACGAATTCAACTTTGGTACAAGCCTGTACTACACAGTAAAAGTGGTAGCGATGGCTGAGTAGCCAGACTTATCTCAAGAGCAAGTGGGCAGTATCAAATAGTTACACAAAGGACAGCAATTATTATGATTCAAACAAACACTGACCAAGGTTTCTGAGTAAAAGAATATACATTTATTTACACATCAGTTGTATAACATTTCACTAAGTAAAAACAGTTGAAAAATCACGTTACCAATACACCACACCACTCCCAATAGATTCTGGACAGTTTAAACTAAAAATGAAGAAAGGCACTCCAGTAATTTAAATACGGAGGGAAAAACAAAGTTAGGCAGAAATTGAGCAGCACCAACAGGTAAGTAGGCAGGGCAATTTAGAAAGAGGTACTACAGTGATGAAATCAAATCAAATAGGCTTAGGGCCAAAGTCAATAGGACAAAAGTCTTTTGCTCAAGATCACACAGTTCAAGGTAGTTCGTGGTTCAGTCTTTGCCAAGAGTTATGGAAGAAGTTGGTCGGCAGAAAAGTTAGTTTAAAGAGTAGAGAAGGACAAGCCCTAGGATTGGGGAAAGGTTCCACACACCTTCACTGTGGCTGGACGAAACGAACAACCGGATTTGCACAGTACCTTTAAATGGAGAAGAAGCTGTAGCTGAGGTGGATGTTCCTGGTGGTTCCTGCTGGCTCAAGGTTCCTGAAGCGACTGTTGGACTGACATGAAGTAGGAAGACTGGAGGATCCAGCACTGCCCAGGGAAGAAACCAGCAGCAGAGCAAAGCAACGAATAAAAGGTGTGCTCCTTAAAACCCAAGCAGGGTCCGACCTTCCTGGCTATCCTGCCCACTGTAGCTCTGTACAACAAATTCGACCAGAGGAGGGAGTCCTGGCTTGCAGTTTGGTTGAACTGGTTGGTCCCACCATCTCAGGGGAAGAAGATTCCAGGAGGATCTTCTCTGTCATTGGAGCTCGAGGATTCAGACCTGCAGCAGGGCTTCACCAGGCAGTTCAGTCGTGGTAGGGTTCCTCCTCCATCAACTCCTCGTTGGTTCTTTTGTTCCAGTGGAGACTCTGCCTTTCCAGACCCAGAGACCTGTTTTTTATGCAGTTTTCCCCCATTCACACAGCCTGGCTGTCAATCACACAGCAGGGTGGCTGGCCAGACAGTCACCTAGCCAATCAAACAGGAGTGTGACTTGGGTTACCAAGGGAACCCATGGCAGGGGTCCTAAAACCCCTCCCTCACATCCTGCCTACCCAGACTTTCAGGCGCCTAAGGAGGGCCTCTGTGTAGAAGCCCGCAAAGAGACGGTGAACAAAGGACCAAACCTGGTTTGACGCGCAGAAAAAAACACTAGAAAGACATTTTCAAAATGAAATGGCGAATAAACCCAGCCGGAACCATATAAAAACGTATATGGTCTAGCGGGTTTAAGTTTGAGGCTACCAAGATAGCCTAAAACAATACCAAGGTTATTTAAGATAACCACGGTAGGAAAAATAGGGTAGTTACAACTGCCACCAGCCAAGTCTTGATGAAAAGGGAGCAAAACAATGCTCCAAGAGAAACAGACAAAAAGGGATCAGTATTAACCCTTTCCAGTACTCCATGTAAGATGGTTTGTACTGGGTGTGTGGATTTAAAAAGACTAATAAAGTCAATGGCTACTTTACATGTTCTGGGAGACAGTAGTCAGTCCCAGAAAATGGAGTCTGAGTTCAGAAGTCTAAAAGACAACCCTGTGTCAATGCACTGAAGGTGATGTGTAACACACAGTAAAAAGATGATGCCTGTGGAGTAGGTGAGGTTCCAAAATCTATGAACACAAAAATGGTAAACACACACAGCAAAACACATGTAAGAGTGGGAAAAAAGGGCATACACTCTTACAAGGTGAAACAATTAATTCTAGAAATCTAGCAAAGCTACTGAGGGACTCAATAGGTAAGGGACATCAGCCATTCCTGAGAATTCTCCCTAACACTGACCCCCCCCCAGACTAAAGGACAGGAGGATTTAATCCACTCCTGGATGAATCTCTACCTATACCCAGTTAAAAACATCCTAAAGAGACCATTAACATTTTGGTGGTGACATCCTGCTCTGTGCTCAATGGTGAAATCAAACCCTTGCAGGCAGATTGAACATCTCAGAAGTTTTGGGGTCTCCACTTTCATTTGCATTAACCATCTCAAGGGTTGGTGGTATATCTGAATCACAAAAGTAGATCCATGTAAGTATGGCCAAAACTCCTTCAGAGACCACACAATGGTAAAACATTCACGCTCTATGGTTGCCCACCTTGTTTCTGGTTCCTTCAGTTTCCTACTGATGAAGCAAATGGGGTGCTCCCTATCTTTCTCATGCAGTTAACTAAGGACTGCACCTATACCCGTGTTGGTGGCATCTGTCTGCACAATGAAGGGTTGGTGATAATCAGAAGCTCTGAGGACTGGAGCTTGACAAAGGGATTTCTTCAGGTTTTCAAAGGCTTGAGTGCACTCCTCATTCCATCTACCCTTTTTAGGAAATTTTGGAGAGGAGATTACATTCAAGGGAGAAGCTATGGTCCCATAGTTCCCTATGAAATTTCTTGTAGTACCCAGTAAGACCTAGGAACGTTCTCACTTGGGTTTGAGTAGTAGGGGTGGCCCAGTTTTGCACAGCTTGTACTTTACTAGGCAATAGCCTTATTTCACCTCCTCCTACCTCATGACCAAGGTAGACCACTTTGCTCTGACCAATTTGACATTTGCTTACCTTTATGGTGAGATGGGCTTGCTCAAGAGCCTACAAAACAGATCCTAAGTGATCAATATGTTCTTTCCATGTAGGGCTGAACGCTGCAATGTCATCCAAGTATGCCATGCAGAAGTCCTCCATCCCTTCAGAACTTGATTAACTATCCTTTGGAATATAGCATGTGCATTCTTTAGTCCAAAAGGCATAACCTTATACTGGTAGTGGCCTGCTCATTGTAAAACAGCCTTGAGTGGGAAGCATGATTCGCCCCAAGGGCAGATATTGTATGGAATTGTAGAAAAAAAGGAATGATAATTTACAGTTCAGTTGCTCTGCCCATGTGCCCCAGGGGTAGTATGCAATGATTCAATACGCTGTACACTGCAATTTGTCATGCACCCAATACAAGCATGGAATTTGCAGAGGTTATGTAAGTACAACTTTACATCACATGTGTAGTAGGATTAAAATGTATTAGGCTGCAGTTTGCATATTTATGAATTTACTTCACTGCAGCGCACCCTAAAAACAAACATATAGTGTAATGCGTACACAATGGTCTGATGATCTCCCTAGCCTTTGCCAAGATCTTAACATAAATGTCCTGCAATTATGATTACTGTACTACACCGAGCACGCCACTCTATTTATATTATTAACTTGTGTTGATGCATTATATTATACTCTTCGACTATCTCTATTGTCACAGTTTACACGGCTTACCTTCCATAGTATGTCAGCCTCTGAAACTGCTATCAGGCAGCTTTATCACCTTGACTGCATGTTTATATTCATAGTGCCACCCCACAGTACCAAAATGGCTAAAATCATCTTTGGTTAAGCACTGCCATACATGTAATGCATATACTTCACATGTACTGCATATGTCCCTCCTACATGGGGACAACTTACAAAACTTGGCTGAGCCTTTTATGTGCTATGTTTATGTGCAAGTTTTGTTAGCAAAGTCTACCTCCCACTGCATACTAGACCTTAATTAACAGATTTGCATGAGAAAGTAACTGTCTAGGTCATCTAAAGCAGTTAATAATTCTTTATAGTTTACCTGCTCTTATACATGCTACCTATAAAACAATGTTATAGACTTCGCTGCTTGCCTCATATGAGACCCACACTGGGCCATTAGTCAGCGTCATCAGATATTAGATTAAGGTGATTAGTTTTACCTGCCTGCAATTTGACTGCCACATTACCTGATTTGTGTTGTCACCACATTGGACATTCTAACATTACACTATGTACCCCACCATACCTAACCTAGTGTTCTTAGGCGCCCTACTCAGCCCTATGGTATTTTCTGTGACTATGCTCATGTCTAGACCAGCTAACACAGCCCACACATTTCACAGCTACGCACTGCTTTCCAATTCACTAATGGCTGAGTTAATCCCAACCTGCCAAATGATCCCATGCAATACTATACTTAGAAATGCCAGACTCCGAGCACGGCTGCCTAAAATATTCAAATTACCTAACGGATATGTGTTCACCACCAACCATTGCAATATTAGCATATCCCACTCACCGATATCTAAGTCTATCCCTACTATCAGCACCAAGCCATCTGCTAAAAGATCCTAGCTCCTACATGCCTACGTGCACCTTACAGCACTCCGCCTCTCCTCCTTCAAGACACTCCAACACCTAACCTTAAAGGAGCCCTAATAAATGCAAGATCACTAGTCGCTCAAGCTACTGAAATAGCTGAAATCATCCTAGCAGAAGATTATGACTTCATCACTATTACAGAATCATGGTTACATGCGGCAGCAGGCCCGGAGCTGACGTTAGCTGTATTTAATGATTATACTATCCTCAGAACTGATAGATGTGATGCTCGAGGCAGAGGGCTAGCTGTCATAGCCAAATCTAATCTTTCCATGAGATTAACATCCGTGCCTAATATAAAATCATGCAAAACCATGTCAATTAAAATACCTACTGCCAATTTGAAAACACTGAATATCCATCTTGTCTACAGACCCCCAGACCCCATCAACACCTTTAACAAAGACCTATCCACTATTTTATCGGAAAATCTTAGAGATTCCTCCCAAACCCTATTGGTGGGAGATCTTAACCTAGGATTCAATGACACCAAAGACTAATAGGCCTCTGCCGTGGCCAATACCTTGTCAGAACTCGGCTTCACCCGGAGAGTGAAAGCACCAACTCACAATAAAGGGAGAACTCTTGATTGGGTTGCAGATCAAAACTGCAATGCATCTATTACTTTTATCTCACCCCAAATCTGGACAGACAATCACCTGATATCCTTCACTTTAGAAACTACAAGACAAATGTCTCAGCCAACTCCTGCCCCTCCTACTCTTCGCTAGAAATAAGAAAAATATCACTGTTGACAAAATCCTGCCTCATATCCTCCCCATGCTCAATTCTTTACCTGACAATTCTGATCCCAGGTTCTTAGTCGAAGAATACAACAAAGTTATAAATACAACTCGACAACTTGATAACATAGCCCCACTAAAACTAAGGAAAAGCAAACCTAAAAGCCATCTCAACAACTGGTTTACCCCCACCTGAAAAATGTAAGACTAGACAAAAGAAAGTGCGAAACAGCCTGGAACCTTCATCCCACAGCAGAAAATGAATTAAACCTAATCAATATCTCTTGCCAATGTAAAAAGGACATCCTTTTGACAAAACAAGAATCCTACAATAACAGAATCTCACTAGCAAATTGTAGTATAAAGGAGCTCTTCACGATCTTAAAACAACTAGAAACTCCTATCATAGCACAAGACAATTTTGTCAAAGACCAGAGACATGGTGCTCTGCCATTCAACACACCCTAGTTAACAAAGTCTCCAACCTACAGACTAAAAGTTCTCAAAAGAAGGCATCACTAACTTCAACGACGCCTTCTAACAAAAAACATCAGCTCAAAACAAAACATTCTGCCCAGTTTAACTTCTCAAAAGTATCCACTATAAAGGTAGAGAAGGTTATACTGACTCCCAAACCATCCAACTGCAAGGGAGACCAATGCCCAGCACAACTAATTAAGGACACAGCTAGGGATCTAGCACCGTTCATAACTAAACTCATTAACGCATACTTTGCATCTGACACTATTCCCAGTAATCTTAAGGAATCCTGGGTACTCCCACTCCTTAAAAAGCAAACCTTAGACCCTTATATCCCTACTAACTACAGGCCCATCAGCACTGTGCCATTCTTGTTGAAAATTCTAGGTAAGGTAGCATATGTCCAAATTCAGAGCTTCTAGGTTCTCGCCAATCTGGTTTCCGGACATTACATGGCACAGAAAAAGCACTTATTGATCTTAAAGCCCAAATAGACAACATTAGACAAAATTAGGCAAAATTAGAGACAATGGTCAACTAGCTTTACTCCTCCTCCTCCTTGACCTATCAGCAGCATTTGACTTAGTGGACCACAAAGTCCTATGCAGCCAGCTGGATTCAGCTGCCCATTTCTCCACAGAGGCTATAGTCTGGATACAATCCTTTCTAAGTGACCGAATTATGAGGGTCTTCTCGCCTTCTGCAGCTGCAGACTCCATTCCCATCACCTGTGGAGTGCCCCAAGAATCTTGCGTCTCTCCAACTCTGTGAAACATATTCGCCAAGCCCCTGTTTGACTTTCTGGGGATTATGTCAAGGACTTGGCCTTTGTGAATAGAATCTACAGCATCGTGCAGGCATGGATGGCTACCCATGTGTCATGATCTCTGCTTCCAAAAGGTCAGGGTTTTCCCAACTCCCTTGGAAGCAGATCCATAACCCAGGTTCCGAGGGCCAACCAGTCCCAATTGGGACCTTTTGGACCCAGTCCTGGCGCCAGTGGCACCAGGCTCATAAATGTGCCCAGTCCCAGCGCTGGAAGCGCCGGGCTCATGATGCTTGGGTGGACTTACCTGCAGCAGACCATGCTGCTTACTTGCCTGCCAGCTGAGCCTCTGATCCTCTTCTGTTTGGAACTACTTTTCCTGTTGGGTGGGGCAGGAGCCACTCCCTAGATTCAGAACACTGGAACTCTTCTGGAAAGCAGGAACTCTTTTCTTACCTAGGCGTGGCTGTGGAAGGAGACACCTAAGCACTACAGTAGGCTATTTAAACCACACCTGGTGGATGAATCTTGCTTTGCGTTATTCTGCATCCTCTGCAGCAGAACGCTCATCGTGTCTTCTGCATCGGATCCTGGGCCTAAGGAAAAAGGCTTACCATCCTCAATCCAGTCTTCAGCAACACCTATAAAGACAAGAAAGAACAGGTTAGCATTCCGGCATCTGAAAGACAAAGGCTTACCTACTCTTCGTGCGCTCCGGAGGCATTCCGGCATCTGAAAGACAAAAGCTTACCGACTCTTCGCACGCTCCGGAGGCCTTCGGCGCTGCATCCTGCATCTGAAAGACAAAACAAGGTGCGTTTAAAGACATTGGGGAACTTTGATACTCACGTGCCATTACTCCTTTCCACATCAACCCCAGTGGGTATTCCGGCACCCTGCAGCCGCTCCGAACTCGTACCTGCAAAATAAAAGACAGTTAGAGCGCATCATGAAGCAGGCAACAAGCGCTTACTTACGTGCTTCCAAGCGCTTCTATTCATCATACGGACTCCATCTTCAACTCACTTCAGCCCGTCATCCGCCATCGCCGGAACCTGCAAAACAAGAGACATCATTGCTAAAGACTTTAAAGACAATAGAATTACTCGAAACTTACCGTTCGTGCAGTAAACGACGGACAGCAGTCCTCTGAAGTCAAGAGGCCTGCGCTACCGATCCAGTGAAGAAACTGGTTACAGCACCCTGCCCCGAGGCAGATGGAGAGCTCGGCATTCACTTACCTAAGGTGAGAGCGTTAACCTTTGGGGGTCTACAGGAGAGCAAAAAAGGGAAGAGATAGGGACACCCCAATAACCCCAGTTCATTAATCCCATATTTTCTGTCTGCAGACATCTTACTCTTGAAGTCAGGCATACAGTGCACAGAGGTCCAGCCCAAAGAGCCAACCGGGTGCTACACATCACCTTTGAAGATACGGTACTCGCCCAGTCAAGACCGGCGCCTCTGCGAGAATCAGGTGAGCGTTACAGAACGCAAAGCCTACCGCAAAACTCTCGCCCAGGCGCTATGGAAACCTCGGATACTGACCATCTAGCCCGGTTACTTGGGGAACTAAGGGCAGAAGTGCATGCAGCTCGTCAGGAAACGAATGCTCTAAGAAGGGAACTAATTATTTCCAAGGAGAGAACAGACGGTCTTGCTAGACAATTGCTACAGTCACAAGCCGGACAAACCCCGTTACCCGCATCAGGGGCAAATCTTCCTTCAACATCCTCTATGAATCCAGTGCAGATCAACCTACCTGTTGGCTCCGCCCGAACGATTTTCTGGTGACCCAAAGAGGTTTGCAGTATTTATCAATCAGTGCCGGTTGCACTTCTTATGCCGGCCAGCAGCCTTTCCAACTGATCAAGCTAAAGTAGCTTTTGTACTTTCGTACCTTAGTGGCAATGCGGCAGACTGGTCGATCCCTCTAGTTAATCAAGATGATCCGGTTCTCCATGATTTTCAAGCCTTTCAGCTTAGTATGGAAAAACTGTTCGCAAGACATTCACAGGGGCAGGCCTTGGACAATGAGCTTCTTTCGTTGCGACAGGGTAATCAAGACCTTTTGGCTTATATTGCATCTTTCAATAGACTAATAGTGGAAACTCAATGGCCTGAGGACAAAAGGATTACGCTGTTTTACAGAGGTCTACGTGGAGAGCTCAAAGACGTTTTAGCCCAAGTAGTGAATCCCCCACAAGACTGTTCGGATTATATAGACTTGGTCGTTCAAATAGATCATAGACTGCAGAACAGGAAGGCCGACCGTTCCAAGTTTGATGCTCGAGTTTTTTCCAAACCGCCAACTCCTTCCAAAGGAGTAGACTCCGGGGAACCCATGCAAATCGGGGGTCTGAAAGGTCCTCTAACACAAAAGGAGCGGGAAAGGAGAAAACAGTTGCAATTATGCCTATATTGCGGAAACTCAGGGCACTTTCTTCGAGACTGTCCGGTGAAACCTGCCAAGAAGGCAGTAGGAGCTGCAGTTACCAAAGTTACAAACTCTGAGCAGGGAAACGACCTCGCCCGACAAGAATAGAGGTCCTCTTGCCGAGCGTGAAAACCAGTTCCGTGACCTCGCATTTCGTGATACCTATGGTCCTCATTAGCCCTGATAATCCGGATCGATTACATGCAATTGAAGCTTACGTCGACAGCGGTGCCATCGGCAATTATGTGGATCATGAAATGGTTTTGAGGATGAATCTAACTCTTTGTCCCAAGGCTGTAAAGGACGTCATTACTACAGTGGATGGTACGGAGATAGCCTCCGGGCCAGTAACGCATACCACTCAAGAGGTGACGCTAGTAAGTCAAGATGGACACCATGAGAAGATCGTGTTCGATGTGATCAAGGCCCCTCAGTTTCAGATTATTCTAGGAATACCTTGGTTAGAGAAACACAATCCTCTGATCGATTGGCGAGCAAGAACGGTCCAGTTTCCAGAATGTGTCTCTACTTGTCACCCTCCACCTGGTGTTGCACTGGCAGCAATTTCTTCAGAGACTCCCCAGTTACCTCCCGAATACCTTGAATACCAAGATGTTTTCCGGAAGGATCAGGCTAACACTCTACCTCCTCATAGGTCTTATGACTGCCAGATAGACCTGATACCTGGATCTACTCCTCCTTGTAGTAGAATGTATGCCCTCACCAAGCCTGAGAACCTTCACCTTCGACAATACCTGGATCAATACTTGGCGAATGGGTTTATTCGTCCTTCCAAGTCCCCTGCTTCTTCAGCTTTGTTCTTCGTTCCAAAAAGGAAGGAGACCTTAGAACTTGTATCAATTATCGCTCCCTGAACCAGATCACTGTTAAGAATAGATATCCGTTACCTTTGATCCCTGAACTCCTGGACCAAGTCAGAAAAGCATGCATATATACAAAGCTGGATCTTAGAGGAGCTTACCACTTGGTACGAGTAAAAGAGGGCGATGAATGGAAGACTGCCTTCCGCACCAAGTATGGGCTATTTGAATATCAGGTCATGCCCTTCGGACTTTGCAATGCCCCGGCCGCCTTTCAATATTTTATGAACGATGTCCTCAGAGAGCTCATAGATGTGTGTGTTGTTGTTTACATTGACGACATCCTCGTTTATTCTTCATCGGAATCTGAACATCGGAAACACGTGAAAATGGTCCTCGAAAGATTGCGTCAACACAAACTTTTCGCTAAGTTGGAAAAATGTGTTTTCAACGTGACTGAAGTTGAATTCTTGGGATTCATATTATCACCTGGCGGAGTACGTATGGATTCAAAGAAGGTCGATGCAGTTCTCAAATGGACATCACCATCCTCCGTAAAAGGTGTGCAAAGCATGTTAGGCTTCGCTAACTTTTACCACAGGTTTATCCCCGAATTCTCTCGAATAGTTCAGCCCATCACTGCCTTGTTAAAGAAAAACAAACGTTTTGAATGGTCTACCGAGGCGGAACAAGCTTTCCAGGATTTGAAGACTAAATTTATCTCTGCACCAATCTTAAAACACCCTCGCCCCGAACTCCCCTACATCGTGGAAACTGATGCTTCAAGCCTTGCCATGGGGGCAGTTCTATCACAAAAGGACCCGGTAACCAATCAGTTGCATCCCGTGGCATTTTGGTCCCGCAAATTCTCGCCTCCTGAAATCAATTACACGATTACTGACAAGGAACTTCTGGCTATCAAGTCTGCCTTTAAGGCTTGGCGGCATTATCTGCTGGGGGCCCGACACACCGTTACTGTGATTACGGATCACCGAAACCTGCAATATTTGAAAACCGCAAAAGCCCAATCCTCTAGACAACTCCGTTGGGCATTATTCTTTGCCGAGTTTGACTTCATAATTACCTATCGACCTGGTACAAAGAACGGTAAAGCTGATGCCCTTTCTCGGATGGGAGTGGAAGAACACTTGATCAACCCTAAACCTGTACCAATCATTCCCGAACAAAGAATTCTGGGTGTAATCGCCACAGAATCCATAGAGGAAGTTAAGGATAAAGCCAGGCAACTTGTAACTCCAGCAGACATACAAAATTGGCATCTGCAGGGAAAGGACTTTGCAGTAAAGGACAACTTATTGTATTTCCAAGAACGATTATACCTACCCAGCACAGATTTACAGAAAAAAGTAATCTCCTGTTATCACGATTCTTTAATGGAAGGTCATCCCGGTATGGCCAAGACCTCAGAAAAGATCAAGCGCTACTTCTGGTGGCCGTCTTGGAAAAAAGATATTAGAGACTTTATAATGTCTTGTGGAGTATGCGCCCAAAACAAGAGTCAAAAGGAAAGACCAGCAGGCCTCTTACGCCCTATTGACATCCCACCTCGCCCTTGGCATACGCTTTCTATGGACTTCATCACCGATCTACCTCCATGCTCCGGATACAATACGATTCTAGTAATCGTGGACTTATTCTCCAAGATGGCGCATTTCATTCCGCTCAAAGGCTTGCCAACAGCAGCAACTCTGGCCCGAGAATTTCTCGAAAACATCGTCCGACTACACGGTTTTCCTTCGGTTCTAATTTCGGATCGAGGTAGTCAATTTATTTCTCATTTTTGGCGAAGTTGCTGTCGGTCGGCTCAAATTGATGTGAGACTATCGACCAGTCACCACCCTCAGACCGACGGACAAACCGAGAGGACCAATCAAACTCTGGAACAGTATTTACGCTGCATGCTGCAACAAACTGAAAAAACTTGGAAAGACATCCTTTGGATAGCCGAATATGCCTACAATAACTCTGTCCATTCGGGAACTGGGAAAACACTGTTTTTTCTTTTGTACGGCAGTCACCCTCGAACCTCGGAGTTGGATCCCCTCCAAGATCTTGAAACACCAGCAGTAGACTACCTGCATTCTACAATCACCCAAGCCTTTAAGGAAGCTGTTTCTCACCTTCAAAGGGCTAAAGAACAATATAAGAAAGGAGCAGATCAACATCGGAAGGAAGCCCCTCAATATCAAGTAGGGGACCAAGTCTGGTTATCCACCAAATATCTACCTCTAAAAGGGCCACGCACATTCAACCCAAGATACCTTGGTCCCTTTTCCATCACTACCATAATAAACCCAGTAGCGGTCAAGTTGGACTTGCCCCCTCACATGAAGATACATCCGGTCTTCCACGTCTCTCTATTAAAACCCGTGCAACCTCAAACCCGACTAACTAAATCTCCAAAACCCATCCTAGTTGATGGAGAACTCGAGTTTGAAGTCAAAAGCATTCTGGACTCCAAGATCTCCAAATCTAAACTATTTTACCTAATTGACTGGAAAGGCTACGGCCCCCAAGAGAGATCCTGGGAACCTGCTGAATATGTCCACGCTCCTCGCCTAATCAAAAGATTTCACCGAACATTTCCTGACAAGCCAAAACCCCCGGAGAAGCCCGGTTTGGGAGGGGCCTTGAGGGGAGGTACTGTCATGATCTCTGCTTCCAAAAGGTCAGGGTTTTCCCAACTCCCTTGGAAGCAGATCCATAACCCAGGTTCCGAGGGCCAACCAGTCCCAATTGGGACCTTTTGGACCCAGTCCTGGCGCCAGTGGCACCAGGCTCATAAATGTGCCCAGTCCCAGCGCTGGAAGCGCCGGGCTCATGATGCTTGGGTGGACTTACCTGCAGCAGACCATGCTGCTTACTTGCCTGCCAGCTGAGCCTCTGATCCTCTTCTGTTTGGAACTACTTTTCCTGTTGGGTGGGGCAGGAGCCACTCCCTAGATTCAGAACACTGGAACTCTTCTGGAAAGCAGGAACTCTTTTCTTACCTAGGCGTGGCTGTGGAAGGAGACACCTAAGCACTACAGGAGGCTATTTAAACCACACCCGGTGGATGAATCTTGCTTTGCTTTATTCTGCATCCTCTGCAGCAGAACGCTCATCGTGTCTTCTGCATCGGATCCTGGGCCTAAGGAAAAAGGCTTACCATCCTGAATCCAGTCTTCAGCAACACCTATAAAGACAAGAAAGAACAGGTTAGCATTCCGGCATCTGAAAGACAAAGGCTTACCTACTCTTCGTGCGCTCCGGAGGTCTTCACACTGCATTCCGGCATCTGAAAGACAAAAGCTTACCGACTCTTCGCACGCTCCGGAGGCCTTCGGCGCTGCATCCTGCATCTGACAGACAAAACAAGGTGCGTTTAAAGACATTGGGGAACTTTGATACTCACGTGCCATTACTCCTTTCCACATCAACCCCAGTGGGTATTCCGGCACCCTGCAGCCGCTCCGAACTCGTACCTGCAAAATAAAAGACAGTTAGAGCGCATCGTGAAGCAGGCAACAAGCGCTTACTTACGTGCTTCCAAGCGCTTCTATTCATCATACGGACTCCATCTTCAACTCACTTCAGCCCGTCATCCGCCATCGCCGGAACCTGCAAAACAAGAGACATCATTGCTAAAGACTTTAAAGACAATAGAATTACTCGAAACTTACCGTTCGTGCAGTAAACGACGGACAGCAGTCCTCTGAAGTCAAGAGGCCTGCGCTACCGATCCAGTGAAGAAACTGGTTACAGCACCCTGCCCCGAGGCAGATGGAGAGCTCGGCATTCACTTACCTAAGGTGAGAGCGTTAACCTTTGGGGGTCTACAGGAGAGCAAAAAAGGGAAGAGATAGGGACACCCCAATAACCCCAGTTCATTAATCCCATATTTTCTGTCTGCAGACATCTTATTCTTGAAGTCAGGCATACAGTGCACAGAGGTTCAGCCCAAAGAGCCAACCGGGTGCTACACATCACCTTTGAAGATACGGTAGTCGCCCAGTCAAGACCGGCGCCTCTGCGAGAATCAGGTGAGCGTTACACCATGTCCTTTGCCTGAACGATGATAAAACAGAGCTCCTTATCCTGGGATCCGCATCTCTCCTCTCCAAATTAAGCAATGATTACACATCACTCATCATCGATGGGAACCCTATTAGGTTAGCAAAAGAAGTAAGAACTCTTGGTTTCTACTTAGATTCAACCTTAACATTCAATAAATAGGTAAACTCCCTAATCTCCTCCACAGCATACACATGCAAATTAATTAGAGCTGGCATACAATACCTATCTTTCAACAGTTGCATAACCTTAGCGAGAGCCTTCATTTTATCCAACTCGGCTACTTCAACGCCTTATACATTGGTCCCAATAAATAAATTATAAACAAAATACAGATACTTCAAAACAATGCCCTTAGAGCAGCTCTCAGTATCGCTAGTAAAGAACACATTTCTGAAACAACAAAAAAAAAACAAGTGGCTATCCACATCTGAGAAAATCCGACAAAAAACAGCATCCCTTATCCACAAATGCTTAAACAAAAAAAGCACTGTGCAATTTGATAGATAAAATCTCTAGAAAAACCTCTAATAGGCCCACGATACTAGCGAATTCCAGCTGCCTTCAGGTGCCCCGCTTCAAATTATCCACTATCGGTGGTACTTGTTTCCCAGTCAAAGATGCCCAACTGTGGAACTCACTACAATACCACTAAGAATGGATCAAACCTTTGCCAAATTCAGGCATAACATGATCGTCTGGCTCCTAGAAAACAATGAGAAATAAACCTTAAGAATGTGACTATACCTGCTTATAACTGTACATATATATGTTTGTATATAGACTGCTTGTATATTCCTTACTTCTCTTTTGTATTTACTTCTTATCACACATTTGCTAGTTTTAGATGTCACTATTTTTTATCATAATTATTGTAACCAAGTAACCTTGTACTAAGCTTTGAGGCTGTCATGATGCCTACCCCCGGGCATCCGGATCAAGCCCATCAGCCCCGTGAGCAGGCATCCAGATATTTAATAAAACCCCAGCAGCCCCAGCTGGGGGCTGTCTGGGTTCAGTCCTGGCGCCTTAGGCGCCTGGCTCATAATAGAAATCGGGTGTGGTTCTAGGGACTTCTTACCTGGAACTACTTTGGAGGCTATTTGAACCACGCCCAAACAGCAGCACATGGTTCGCGTTATTCTGCATCCAGCAGCTTAACGCTCACTGTGCCTGCAGTCAGCATCCAGTCTTCAGCCATGCCCGTCTCGAATCCAGAGCTCCTAGCAATACAAGAAAGAAAAAGGAAAGGTTAGAAATAGATATTATTTCAATCCTTACCTGAATTCCGGATCCATCACGTCTTCAAACTTGAAAAGGACATTATTCTACACGCGTCGCATCGCCAGCTGCAGCGCCGCGCCATACTCACCAGTCCTCACAGCATTTTTCGATCTGGCGCAGCCTCCATCATTTTCTCCGCCGAATTCCACCATCTAGGGGACAAAAGAAACATAAGGTGAGCCGAAAATCCAACAAATACAACCTCTCCACCATAGATTTACCTGATTAATAACCAGAGGCATTATTCTGTAACAAACCGCAACTTCTTACGCCACACCTGTAAGGAGAGAGAAACCAGCAATTTAAACACACGCATCTTTTGCCGGACAGTGTTGGGTAATACAGACTCTTACCTGAACACCATCAGCTGCCACAAGACAATCTTCCCTTGGACCCAGCTGCAACAAAAGAAAGGAATGTACAAGCGTGAATATCGGACATATTGAACTCTTTGAACTTTATACTTACGGGTTCTTGGCTGGAACCTCAGAGTCAATATTCATCCGGAACTCTTCCAACGCCTTCAAACCAGTGAAGTAACTGGTATCTACGTGCCACTGCATTCCACGCAGGATGGAGAGCTCATCATTTACAAACATAAGGAGAATACTTCTACGGGTCAAGCAGACGAGGTTAGGCGGTCCAGTCCAGTCTGTCATCTCTGCAATACGCTTCACTTAGGAGTAGGTCTCAGCTGTCCGGGTCCGATCGATGCCCCATGGGAGCCAGGTGAGCAGAACAGAACGCAAAGCCTATCTACAAATCCCCACCTGGGCATCATGGAAACCTCCGAAACAGACCAACTAGCCCAATTATTAGGGGAACTTAGGGCGGAAGTGCACTCTGCGCGCCAAGAGACTAATGCCCTCAGAAGAGAACTGATTGTGTCAAAGGAACGCACAGATGATCTTGCTAGACAACTGCTGCAAAATCAAGCTGGGCAAACACCCCTACCTGGACTCGGGGGAAACCCAGCTCCCGTTTCTTCAAGCAATCCTGTGCAAGTAACCCACCAGGGGCTATTCCTTTGGCGCAACCCGAACGCTTTGCTGGGGACACAAAAAGGTTTGCAGTGTTTATGAATCAATGCCGTTTGCACTTTTTATGCAGACCTGGAGCATATCCAAATCACCAAGCGAAAGTAGCCTTTGTACTATCATATCTTAGTGGCAGCGCATCTGACTGGTCAATTCCACTAGTCAACCAGGATGACCCACTTCTTCGGGATTTTCAGGGTTTTCAAAGAAGCTTGGAAAGACTGTTCGCCAGACATTCAATGGGACAGGCCCTGGATAACGAACTTTTATCCCTACGACATGGTAATCAGGATCTGCTTACCTATATCGCAACCTTCAATAGTTTGGTGGTGGAAACCGGATGGCCTGAGGAGAAACGAATTACATTATTTCATCGTGGGCTTCGGGAGAACTCAAAGATGTTTTGGCTCAAGTTGTGAACCCACCTCAGGATTGCGCAGAATATATAGACTTAGTGGTCCAGTTAGACCACCGACTTCAGAATAGAAAGGCTGATCGAGCTAAGTTTGAGAGTCGGGTATGGGTTAAACCCAATGTTACCCCCAAAGGAACAGATGCATCAGAACCTATGCAGATCAGGGGGGTTAAAGGACCCTTAACTCAAAAGGAAAGAGAAAAGGGACGGCAGATGCAATTGTGTCTGTACTGTGGAACTGCAGGACATTTTCTACAGGATTGCCTTATAAAACCACCCAAGAAAGTAATAGGAGTTGCTGACAAAAGTCAAATAGAGCCTGATTCGGGAAACAACCACGCCCGACAAGTGTAGAGGTTCGCTTGCCGAGCTTAAAGAATGACACTCAGACCTCCCACCTAATTATACCAATGCTCCCCAAGGCAGCCATCACGTATGCACGCAGTAATGGCATACATTGATAGCGGGGCCGTAGGAAACTACATGGACCACGAATTGGCCTCAAGGATGAATCTACCCCATTGCAAAAAGACTGCTTCGGATGTCATCAGCACAGTCGATGGAACTGAAATTGCCTCTGGGCCTGTAACTCATTCCACTACTGAGCTGACACTGTTGGGTCAAGATGGGCATCGAGAAACTATTGTGTTTGATTTAATCAAGGCCCCACAATTCCAAATAATTCTGGGTATGTCATGGTTGGAAACACATAATCCTTGTATTGATTGGCGAGAAGAGAGTGACCTTCCCAGATTGTGCACAGACCTGTTACCCTGAAAAAACCTTGAACAAAAGCCTGGCCACCGTTACTAATTCAGTTGTGCAGTTACCCCAGGAATATCAAGAATTTCAAGATGTTTTTCAAAAAGAACAGGCAAATACCTTACCACCTCACAGATCATACGATTGTCAAATCGACCTAGTACCCGGTGCACAACCTCCATGCAGTAGAATCTATGCCCTTACAGAACCCGAAAATCTTCACTTACGACAATATCTGGACCAATACCTTGCTAATGGCTACATTCGTCCATCAAAATCTCCTGCATCCTCAGCTCTATTCTTCGTGCCTAAAAAGGAAGGTGACCTTAGAACGTGCATAGACTACCACGCATTAAATCAGATTACGGTAAAAAAACGATACCCTTTGCCTTTGATCCCCGAATTACTAGACCAAGTAAAGGATGCTTGTATCCACACTAAATTAGACCTCTGAGGGGCATATCATCTGGTATGTGTAAAGAAAGGCGATGAATGGAAGACTGCCTTTCGCACCAAGTATGGGTTAATCGAAAACCAGGTGATGCCCTTGGGGAAGTGCAAAGCACCAGCAGCCTTGCAGTTTTTTATGAATGATGTCCTTCGTGAACTCATTGACGTCTGTGTTGTCGTATACGTAGACTATATTCTAGTGTACTCCTCCTCAGAATCAGACCATGTGAAGCACGTTTGTGCAGTCCTTGAGAAACTACGCCAGCACAAGTTATACGCAAAATTGGAGAAATGTGTTTTTCATTCTACAGAAGTTGAATTCCTGGGATTTATCCTGACTCCAAAAGGAGTTCAAATGGACTCTCGAAAGGTGGATGCAATCCTCAAGTGGCCATCACCCAGTTCAGATAAAGGGGTACAAAGCATGCTTGGATTTGCTAATTTCTATCACAGATTTATTCCTGAATTCTCACATATTGTACACCTCATCACAGCACTTTTGCGAAAAAACAAACTTTTTTGTGGACTGAAGAGGCTGAAAGAGCCTTCCAAGAGCTAAAATCGAGATTCACGTCTGCACCTGTCTTAAAGCATCCACGCCCTGAGCTTCCATACATAGTTGAAACCGATCCATCCAGTTTAGCCATGGGAGCTGTCCTGTCCCAGAAGTATTTGAAAACAGCAAAGGCCCAATCATCGCGTCAACTTCGGTGGGCATTATTCTTTGCCGAATTCGATTTCGTAATCACTTATCGACCAGGTTGTAAAAATGGCAAGGCAGATGCCCTATCCTGAATAGGGATGGGAGAAGTATATTCGAACCCAGAACCGGTGCCTATAATTTCAGAACAAAGAATTCTTGGCATGACTACTCTACAGACTCTAGAAGACATTAACTTAAAAATCCAACAACTTTTCGATCCAGCAGCCCTGCAGGACTCGATAAAGAAATGCCAAGATTATTCAGTCATTAATGACCTGCCTTACTATCAAGGACGTCTATTTCTACCACACAAGGAACTACAAGAACTAGTCATCTCCAATTATCATGACGCCCTTATGGAAGGACACCCAGGTATCGCAAAAACTGAAGCTAAAATTAAAAGACAATTCGGGTGGCCCACCTGGTGAAAGGAAGTAAAGTCATTTGTGATGTCTTGTGGTATCTGCGCCCAAAACAAAAGTTAGAAGAAAAAAACAGCTGGCCTTTTACAACCTTTGGATATTCCACCTACACCATAGCACACCTTGTCTTTAGACTTCATTACAGATCTACCTCCTTGTAATGGATTTAACACCATTCTAGTTATTGTGGATCTTTTTTCCAAAATGGCCCACTTTATTCCTTTAAAAGGATTACCTTCCGCTTCAATTTTGGCCAAGGCATTTCTCGAAAACATTGTTCGAATCCATGGATTTCCTTCCGTATTGGTCTCTGACCGAGGTAGTCAATTCATTTAGCAATTTTGGAAGAAATGCTATTATTTGGCGCAAATCGACGTAAGGCTATCAACCAGTCACCACCCCAAACTGATGGTCAGATGGAGAGGACCAACCAGACTCTTGAACAATACCTACGTTGTATGCTAAACCAAACCGAAAGCAATTGGAAAGATATTTTATGGATTTCCGAATACGCATACAATAACTCTGTACGTTCAGGAACCGGACAAAGCCCCTTTTATACCATATATGGACGTCATCCTCGGACCTCAGAACTCAATTCGCCTCAACACTTAGAAATGCCTGCAGTGACTCTTCTGCACTATACTATTACACAAGCCTTTAAGGAAGCAATAGAACACTTAAAACAAGCAAAGGAGAAATACAAGAAAAATGCTGATCGACGTAGAAGTGAAACTCCACAATACCAGATTGGAGATCAAGTTTGGCTGGCTACAAAACACATACCTCTAAAGGGAACTTGAACTTTCAATCCTAGATATTTGGGACCTTACAGCATTAAGGCCATTATCAACCCAGTGGCCATCAAATTGGAATTACCCTCTAGTATGCGGATTCATCCTGTCTTTCATGTTTCACTTCTAAAACCAGTTCAACCTGGGACAAGATTAACCAAACCACCTGACCCATCCTAACAGATGGAGAACCTGAATTCGAGGTAAAGAATATTCTGGACTCTAAGATGGTTAAATCAAGACTTTTTTATTTAATCAACTGGAAGGGTTATGGACCACAAGAAAGGACATGGGAGCCTAGTGACCACGTTCATGCACCTCGGTTGGTGAAGAAATTCCATCAGAACTTCCCAGACAAACCAGGACCAAGGGGAAGAGCAACTTTAGGAGGGGCCTTGGGGGGGGAGTGCTGTCATGATGCCTACCCCTGGGCATCCAGATCAAGCCCATCAGCCCTGGGGGCAGGCATCCAGATATTTAATAAAACCCCAGCAGCCCCGGCTGGGGGCTTTCTAGGTTCAGTCCTGGCGCCTTAGGCCCCAGGCTCATAATGGAAATCAGTCCTGGCGCTCATAGTCTTTACTTACCTCATGCAGACCATGCTGCAAATGAATCCAAGCCAACGTGAGGCCTGGATGGGACTATTTTACTACAGTGACTATTTTTTACTCGGGTGTGTTCTAGGGACTTCTTACCTGGAACTACTTTGGAGGCTATTTAAACCACGCCCGAACAGCAGCACATGCTTCATGTTATTCTGCATCCAGCAGCGTAACGCTCACCGTGCCTACAGTCAGCATCCAGTCTTCCGCCACGCCCGTCTCGAATCCAGAGCTCCTAGCAATAGAAGAAAGAAGAAGGAAAGGTTAGAAAACAGATATTATTTCAATCCTTACCTGAATTCCGGATCCATCACGTCTTCGAACTTGAAAATGCAATTATTCTACACGCGTCGCACCACCAGCTGCAGCGCCGCACCATACTCACCAGTCCTCACAGCATTTTTCGATCCGGCGCAGCCTCCATCATTTTCTCAGCCGAATTCCACCATCTAGGGGACAAAAGAAACATAAGGTGAGCCGAAATAGCCAACAAATACAACCTCTCCACCATAGACTTACCTGATTAACAACCAGAGGCATTATTCTGTAACAAACTGCAACTTCTTATGCCACACCTGTAAGGAGACAGAAACCAGCAATTTAAACACACGCATCTTTTGCCGGACAGTGTTGGGTAATACAGACTCTTACCTGAATACCATCAGCTGCCACAAGACAATCTTCCCTTGGACCCAGCTGCAACACAAGAAAGGAATGTACAAGAGTGAACATCGGACATATTGAACTCTTTGAACTTTATACTTACGGGTTCTCGGCTGGAACCTCGGAGTCAATATTCATCCGGAACTCTTCCAACGCCTGCAAACCAGTGAAGTAACTGGTATCTATGCGCCTCTGCATTCCACGCAGGATGGAGAGCTCATCATTTACAAACATAAGGAGAATACTTCTACAGGTCAAGCAGATGATATTAGGCGGTGCAGTCCAGTCTGTCATCTCTGCACTACGCTTCACGTAGGAGGAGGTCACAGCTGTCCGGGTCCCATCGACCCCCCTGTGGGAGCCAGGTGAGCGTAACAGAGACTTCTTACTTCCTGCACCCTGATACCTTTGGGTCTGGCGCACATAATAAATAATAAACAAACAAACAAACTTTCCCGCACACTTTCTCTCTGTGTATTGTACGGAGGTTTGTGATGGCAGTATTCACGTGCTGTTACAATGCCATGTCTCTACCATTCCATGTACATTGCAACTGTGATTGTACTTTGTGTTCTTGCCATTCTTCCCCAGAATGGCAAAAAAAACCAGACACAAAGGACTAGACAAAAAAGGAACACAATTTGTGCTGTGAAACAGGACCCCTTATGCTCACTCGTGCAATGCTACATTCCCTGTTTTGCCTTTACTATGCCCTTTCTCACAATTACCACTTCTATGCACCCTCATTTTATTCAAAGTAATAATGGGCAGAGGTGCATGCAGCAGTCAAAAGGCACACAATCTTGGACAGGTCACATTTCAATTTTGCAAGTTTTAGCAAAACAGCTCCTGCATTCTCCTGCTATCCAAGGGGACCCCCAGGAGGGCTCTTTTTAAACTTTTTTTTCCTTTCGACACACAGAGAGCCTTTGTGGCGTGGGTCTAAGAACACTCGCTAGCACTGTCATTTTTCATAAAAAGGAAACACATTAAAGGAGCGTCTGGTGGCAACGTTTCAAAGACATTTTGCTTGTGTGGGGCCATACAAGGACAGTATCACCTACAAAACAGAGAGCAAGGCATTGGGTTAACGTATGACGCTACTCAGTAACACACAGTACATGGTCCATAAGGCAGCCACCTATTACGCCATCCTTCCTGTAAACTCTTGTCTTGTATACTGCTACTAATAACACCTAATTACATCTATTGTCATTCTTGTTTCTTCTTAGATACCTGGCACCTTACTGTGCATGCCACCCTTTCCACATTCCAACAGACGGGTGGTGGACCGAGCATTGCAAGATTACCATAAGCAATGGGTTTTCCGTCTGGCTCTCCACCAAACATATTCGGTTAAAAGGCCCCAAAAGGTTTCACCCTAAATTAATTTGTCCCTACCCCATAACAGCCATTATTAACCCTGTTGTACTTAAAATGGGGCTACCCCGTCATTGAAGATCCACCCTGTCTTTAATGCATAGTTACTGAAACTTGTACACCCCGGCACACAAAACTCAATCTCTATTCCTCCTCCAGTAGAAATTGTAAATGGGGAGAAATAGTATGAAGTACGGGACATCTTAGAATCCAAGATTATTAGACAAAAATTACATTACCTGGTGGATTGGAAGGGGTACAGTGCTTTAGATTGGACTTGGGAACCAGTAGAAAACATTCATGCACCCCATTTGTTAGCCCTTTCACACCACAATCATCTCACAAAGCCAGGACCTGGGTCTGGCCTCCCTGGGGAGCTTTGTAGGGGAGTGCTGTCAGGATTGCAGTGCGAGTACAAGACAGGTGGGTCAGGGGAGGATCACCCCGCATGACACTGTAGGGAGACGATGGGTTTGTAGGATGGCTGGCTGGCGGAGGTGTATATGGAACAAGGCAGCAACCCATCCCAACATGGCTGCCAAAGAGGAACCAACTGTGGAACCCAACATGGCACCAAATAGATACATGGATCTGACATCCTTGTTGCTCTAGTGCTGACACAACGCAGTCCACAGATATGAAACCACACTCCAGATCACACCCTGCCCTTAGCATTTCCTCTGCTACCCAACAGAGCAGTGTTACTCCTGTTTATTTTGCATGTGCGATCGGCACGTACGCGAGTTTGAAGCAGTCTCACCCGCAATGCAAGAACTACTTGCCCCGGCGAGCTTCTGCTTCGTGTTCGGTCTTGATCCTTACCTTGACCTCAGTAGACTTGTGGTGTCCCATCCTGGTAACCCGGTGTCTCTGGTCCTTTGTCTGCCATCCACAGTAATGACAGCTCCTGAGAACCTAAAATCAGAAAATGACAATAGTAAGAGACTGAAATATTTCATTCTTCCCAGTTCCCGTACCTTTTTTAACTTGGACTCACATGCACACAAATTCCAGCTTCTTCGCTTTACTCTGAGTCCAGACAGCTTGCTGGTGTTTTGCCTAGAAGTGACAAAATAAAGAGACTTTTGATATTCCACTCATCAACAAAGTACGTACAAGCTTTGTTTCACATTGAGAAGTGGCCAAGATGGACCACTAGTCTTCAGTGAAGTAACTGGAGTCGGATACCTGCCAGTTTACCTTGGCCTTCAGTCCTCAGTTCATTACGGTGAGCAAAAGCCACAACGTGCCATCCAGCCAGCTACCTCAGGGAAGGGGAGAGACGAGAGGAGGGAGAGAAAGCAATAGAAACCAACACTAAATACATACAATTACTTTTAGGTCATCCAGACCCGCTGAACATCATTTTGCAGAGGAACCAAGTTCATCCAGGTCCCTCCCCACCTCACGGTTCTCTAGAGGTGAAGCCAACTGCAGGCCACTGCGGAGGAGAGTGGCTGGGGTATTCTTCAGTGCACAGTTAACCCGAGTGTGTGGGCAAAGCATCATAACAGTCTGGACCATGCACTCCTGCAGGGTACCAGACGTAAGCGTTACATTTTTGCAAGTATCGTGGTATTGTACTGTGCTTCTGCAGAATTGTGACAGTGGTTATGTACTTGTTGGCGTACTGTGACTGCTCATACTTTGGAAATGTTTGAGGAGATTTTTTTGGCACAGTGGTTGTAGCAGGTAGAGTTGGGTTGTTGTAATGCTGCAAATAACATTGTAGTATTAAGGTTCAAGGTACATACCAGGTGGCGTATTCTGTTTACAGTGTTCCATTCCTGTAGGGTAGGTTTACAAGCTCATACATTCATGTTGCTACTTTCACATCTGTGTGCATTCTGAAGTGGTGGTGTACCACTATTGGGTTATGTAGTGATAGTTCCATATGTATAGCATTTGTATGCATATTCTTAGAGAGGTGGTGACTCATTTGCATTATCCAACACACACTTTAATGCATTTCTACAATGTGTGCTGTGTGGTAACTTGCTTTAGGGCGACAGTGTGGAAGGTATTTCTTTATTTGTGACTTTATGAGGGTACTGGTTGGTGTTGGGGAGTAAGGTACAGTAGTTTTGTACATCAATGACTACATTTTGCCTTCAAGAATATTAAGTAGGCTTTTGCAAGATTTGCAGGTATTCTCTGATTTGGAATGATGGAAATATCATTGCTTTCTCACAATGTGCATTGCTTTCTAATGTATGTGGTATAGTGGCCTCCAGTGGTTGTGTCACCTGTGTGGTAGATTATGACTACTGTTGTGAAGGTTTTCTTGCCAAGTGATACCTGGCCATGTGTGAAGGCAGTATGTTAGCAGTTGTTTTTGGTTCCAGCATTACAATTACATATTGACTATGTGAGAGTATATGTGGTGTCGACCGATTATCAGAATTGCACGATGTACACAATATGCTATAGTTTGCATTGTGCACCAGTTGCTGAAATGGAATGGAGTCACAGTTAGGTATTGGTACCTACCTACACAAAGCATTTGTTGGGGACTTGACCTAAATGAGATGGTTGCAGAGATTGCATGTATGTTTCCACATATTTTTTTCCTTTCCAATATTTGTAGTAAATTCCTGTGAATCTTCTTGTTTAACGTGAATTTCACCATTCCAGCACAGTAGTCAAATTCTTGACTTACTCCTGAGACACTGTACATTTTGGCAGGATTACTTACTGCATTTCTGTGCAGGATGAACATTTGTAAACACAACTTGTATGCGCCATTTAATTAAATGTGTTGCACAATTTCTGGTATTTGGAATAGAACAATAGAAAATAGAGGCTGTTCATGAAAACTAAATACACATGTGATGTCATCAGTCATGTCATCAATGACATTGATGCTGTCATCTTTGATGTCATGGGTGTTAGTCCTTGCAGTGCACAGTGTTAGCGCAAGTTATGGTTGCTTAGCTTACCATAACTGGCACATTTCTGGGGGTTTTCAGTTTCACCTGTAACCATAACGTCCCTGTAACAACGTTTATCCATTGAATTGCATAGGTTTTTACTATCGCAACTTAACCATAACGTCGCTTTAACTGCATAGGTTTTTAGTAGGGCACTATAACCAGAACGTTCCTTTAGCATAGTTTATTCAGTAAAGGTGAGAGGTTTTTAGTAGTGCAACTTAACCATAAGTCCCTTTAACAATGTTTTAGATATATATGTTTTTATCTTGTATTAAGGTGTTTTTTATGACGATTTTATGTGCCCCTCTATGTATTTATATAACACCTAGCTCTATGAGTGATGTTAGATATGGTTTGATATTGCCTTGAATTAATATGCACTAAGCACTTTATGCATCCCCACTGTGGGTATACTTTTGTTTTGCTGCTGTATGCACTTTGCACTTTATTAATATTAATTTGAAGGTTGCAAGTCTTCACAGTACTACATGTGTAATTCCTGTCTTAGGGAATACCAACATTGAGCTTCTATATGCACATTGCACTTTATCAGCACTTGCTGTATATTGTATATTGCACAGCTAGCAACAACAGGCAGTAGCATTTTTTGCTAGCCTATTCTCGACATAGGAACCTAAACATAATATTGCCTTGAGCATTTGGTACTTCAATTTAAGCACCTTGTACCCTACACACCTGTTACACTCCATTGGCGAGTCATCTATTTAAACTGACATTACTCTATTTTCTTAAAGAATATGGACGGACATAACACTTTACATCACGTAGTCACTTCTCGAACTGGGGGGTTAGTATCCATGGCTATCCTGATTAGCAGTATACCAGACTGGTGCACTTATTGGTAGCATCATGCACAAGCACATGTAGAGTAAAGATAAGAAACATACTACACAATGCATAGCAATGAATGTGCACATGAATCATGAAACACCCCATCTAGCAAAAGAAGAACAGTGGTGAATTACACCCCAATCATCCCCACTAGGGGTGTTAACACAAGTTCCACAGCAGCAGACATGCCACATATATGACAGTCCAAAGCCCTTGTGTAATAGGCTGTTACACCAAACCATCCTTGCGAGCCCGTGGATAAGGGAAGCAGGAGTGGCATCTGTGAGTCAAGGACCCCAAGCAGCAAACACATACACAAGACAAGCTTGAAGGGCCCAGCTGGAACAGACAGTGGATGCTTTCAAAAGCCACAAAGCACCACACCGTCACATGAAAGCACAATAGACAAGCAATTTTAAATTATATAAACTAATTACACTATCTATGAAAAACCTACATTACCTATTTAAACTAACTATCAAACAGAAACTTAACTAACTAAACTAAAAGAAAAATCAAAAATGGCCACATACGACCCAGGGGGTGGCACCCAGGAGCTGGGAGGTACAGGGTGCTGCTCAACACCCACATGCGATGATGCTGAGGAAAAAAAAAACCTCCATGGGCTCAACGCCTGCACAGCCCGACCTATGTGGGAGATAGATTGTCGTCCAAGTCTGGCTCTTCCTGGAAAGGAGGACGTGGCACAGGAGCATGACCATGCCAAGCCGCAGCTTGCCCCTCGTCGGAAGCAAGTCTGCCGGACGGGTGAGCCTGGTTCTGTGTGGCGATGACACATAGGTCTGCATGCAGAACCTCCCGTGATACACGTGCTTCCTCTTGCAAGTTAGCACGTGTAACACGGAGTTCCTCCTGCAAGGCCTGGCTGGACAACTGCTGCACCTCCCAGCAAGCATGTAGCTCAGCCGAGATGGTACGCTCAAGCTGTGCAAACCTCTCCTCTGCCTGCTCCCTCTGGGACATCAGAAAGACACCCAGAGTGGATCTGAGGGAAGCATACTCCTCCCTCAGCGCCTCCATGTGTGCCTCTGCGTGAGCAGCAATTGCTTGACGCAGAGACGACATTTCAGCCTGGCGTGCCCTGTCTGAGGCCGCCATGCCCAACCTGAGTGAGCAGGCCGTGGACCGTGCCGCCTGCTGCTGGAGAAGCACCTGCCTAGCAAGGGGGAGCACGGATCGGGCCACACGCTCCATGCTCTCAGCGATGTTCTCCATTGATGCCCCCTGGCGTTCAGAATTGGCAGTCATATCTTGCTCCCACTCAGTATACAGCGGTTGCACGCGGCGACGGCGTTGCTGGGATTGACCCTGCGGGACCCAAGGACCGGGTGTCCTCGTTGTGTTGGCACCGCCCGCGGCTGCACGACTGCATGCCCCCATTGACGTGATGTCCCAGGCACATCAGTGACTGGTGTGGAGGGTGACCCTGCATCCCGATCCACCACGGGCGGAGGTTCCAAGACTGTCTGACCCCTCAGTGCAGGTGTCGTGGACAGAGGAGTGTCCACATCAGAATCACTCAACCCTGACATATGGACCCGATGCTCATCCAACTCGACATGGTTGTCAGAGTGTTCATCAGGGCTGGACTCATAGGCAGCCAGAGACAAGATGGACTATAGCACTTGGGGGTTTTTGTGGGCTACCACCCCACGACCCCCACTTGTGCTGGGTTGATGTATTGATAACAACCCTGTGCCTGGCATGACAACACCATCCTCCGGCTCCATTGCATCATCATCTGAAAAATAGAGAGAAAAAAGGTCACTACACATGTTAGAAGTACACAACACACACACACACCAACACCAAACACATCAGGCAGACATGTGACACACAAAATAGAACCTGGCATGCATGCTGGGTCAACTTGAAATTGCTTCTGTGATTAGACCTGTGGAAAGGTGGCAGTTTGCACTGAAGTGGGTCTATGCAGTGCAGTAAATATGTATGTTACTCACTATCTACATGTACACGGACTTCATGGTGTGTGTCAGAAAATGTGAAGGCAGTGCAAGGTCAACTTCAGGCATCACGTGCAATGTGCATTCAATGGGTAGCATGTCTACAAGCAAACCACCCCTCCCCCCAAGTACAAAAGCAGGGATGCCTAGCATGGTATCAAAAGGCTGACCATAGACCTGTGTATTGACAAACAGTGTTGATTAGCATCAACAGCATCATGTGAGACAAGTGACAACGCAGCAAATGATGATGGGACAGTAAGCTGGAGTACACCCACGTGTGAAGAAGACACTACACCAGTTGGACAGAGTCATTGGCCATTTAACAGGCTGAGGCCTGTGACCCACACAGATTGTCAGACCCTAAACATGTGTGCAACGCACTACTAAGCCACAGTTGACATGGGAAGGCAGATGAAATGCCATGCAATGTAGGTCATCCAGGACTTGTATTACAGTGATCATCCAGTCATGGACACATAGGGGCATGCGTGGAATGCACATGGAGCATGAATGGGCACTCATGTCCCTGCGGGGCATCTGACCTCTGCACAGTCCAAGTGAGACACCCTGCATCAAGTACTAAGGATGTACCACACAGCATATGTCTGGCAGATTGGCCGCTGGATGTTAGCATGTACACAGGAGGCATGTACAGGGAAGTACCCAATGGCAATATTGTAGCAGACCAGTGCTAAGGTGGAACTGGGGTGCAGAGCAGGGGGTTGAGGGGCAAGGGAGCATACCTACATTGAGTACCCGCTTGCAGGCAGAGGACACATGCACGTCAGTCATGCTATGCATAGTCCCTGAGCTGAGAGGAAGGTCACCCCACGCTACATGCAGAAGTGCAAGTGAGCTGGAACATGGACCGGAGGGGCATACTGGTAACCAGCATGTGAGTAGGGTGCAATAGTGGTGATGCGGACAGTCCCTGTCTGCTCCACATATCCAACATCCAGCAGAGTAGACATGCTTCAGGGAAGCATTGCATTACTTGCACATCAGAACCATGTACACGTGACATGTAGTGGCAGTCATGCACAACACATCTCACAAGTAAAACACACACGTCCTCGACAAACTAGCATCAACACTCACTGGACTGGGCATCAAAGTCCGGCATCTCTCCCACTCCTTCGACCGATTCAGATGGTATGAACTCCGCAACGAGTGACTCATGCAGAGTGAGGTCTTCCTCCTCTGGTGCAGGCCCACTGCCAGTCACCAGAGTCAAGTTGTAATTTGAGGCACGCTTAGCCTTAGCGCTGCGTTTGAGGCCATTACAATGCTTTTTGCACTCTTGCACCGTGCGCACGTCATGGCCGAATGCACTCACATGTTCCGCAACTTGCTTCCAGTGGGTATCACGGTGGGCAGCCGTAGTCTGACAATTAGCACCCACTAGCATGTCACGGCTGTGGTCCCGCACGTAGTCCACGAGAAAGTACAGTTCCTGTTTCCAGAAAGGCTTCTTCCTCGACGTGCAGGAGGTCGTGGCTGTGTGTGGGGTCCCAGCCAGTGCTGCAGGTGCAACGTTCCTCCTCTTGGATTGTGGCGCAGACTCTGGCTGGCTAATGCTGCCCTGATCAGTATGGCCAGTGGGTTCGGTGGATTGAGCCAAGGGAGTGGCAGGTGGATGGACGACCAAAGGCCTGACTTTTGTCAGTGGCAGCTGGGTGCCCTCTAATGGACCCTGCGCAGCAACATCCGCTGTGGCAGGGTCATTGACCGCAACTGTCCTGGTTGGCAGACTCACAACCGGGGTGTTGTTGGGTGCATCTGCCCCTGCACTTGCCAACACCCGGCTGTTCGGGGCAGCAGATGACATAACTGCCCCAGGGACACGTGTCTTGGTCAGGGCAGCCCTGCGTGCCCCTACGGTTTCCCTCCTGGCCTGTTGGAAATCTTCCAAGGGCTCTTCAAGTGCCAACACAGCCTGCGCTGGCAGACCCTGAGCCTGGGTGGTGGTGTCCACAGCTGCACCTGGAGCTACCACTACCCTTGGGCCTGTGGCAGTCGATGAAATGGACTGCCAGGTCACACGGGTGCCAGTGCCAGATGCAGAAGCTGCATCTCACGGAAACACAGGGGGTGGTGGCATGACTGCACCGACACATTGCACAACATGGCACACCCCTGCCTCTTCCCCCCTCTGCGGCCACCCTGGACACCCTGGAGTCCCCCTACTCCCTGGTCACCCCGGTCAAGTCCCCGACCACACCCGCCACGAGGAGGACGCCAAGCTGAGGCGCCCCTCAGCTTTGGTGGCCTCCCAAACCATGGCAGAGATGTAGTAGTGCCGGCACAGATGGAGTAGTGCCAATGGGAGGTGCACACCACAATTGACCTTGGCAATTGGGGTGACGGGGGTGGGATGCAAGATGTTAACAGCCCCCCTGCACCTTCAAGGCTGTATGTGACCCTGGTGATGTAGTGACATGTCACGCAACGCTCAGGCACCCCAAAACTGCAGTAAAACTGTGCACGCAACCCTGAAGCCTACGTGCATGGAATCAACCTCCCGCAGTACGTGGTGGCACCAAGTAACACAAAAAACGCATACGTGTGGGACACGCAGGCTACTATGACCTCGTAAACGGGTGCGATACGTAGGGGCACCCGCAGTGGGAATAATAGCATGCAGGACTCACCGTCTGACTAGCGCGATGCAGAAAAACATGCGTAGCCAACACCCCCGCCAAAAGAAGAAATACGTCCTTGATAGCTGTGAAGTTGTGATGGCGCGCGAAACAACACATAGCAGCAACACAAGTCGGTCTCCACGAAAGGCATGTACAGCGAACTGCTGGCCCTGCTCACCTTTAACTCGTGCTGAGGGAAACGCCCATGCTTCACGTCACTTACACGCATAGGCCCTTTCCTCGGATTTCACGCATTCACACGCGGACGTGCAATTTTTTCATGTGCCAAATCACTCCGTATCAAGCTGGTCACGCGAAAACACACAGAAGACCACGCTCCTGCCCAGGACGAATTACTGCCCCCACAACCCCGAGCACGCTCCCACCTGCCATCTGCTGCTGCCTGACTGCCTGCTGCCCACGTGCCTTGCTATTTGCTGCCTGCACGTCAGCCAGGGGTGCAGTTGCTGTGACCACCCCTGCTGGAACCGAAGACTCCCGACTGGGATACCATCACTCCACAGCCCATCCCCAGGACCCAGTTACCCACCCACTCCTGCCTCTGGGGTTGCCATGTCGGGCACAACACCATCTGGCACCACTGGCAACCCCCAGCCAGAGAGGCAGAGGGCCATCAGCTTCAGTGCCAGCGAAGTTGGTGTCCTAGTGGAGCAAGTCCTGGGGCAGTATGATGCCCTCTTTGGAAGTTTGCGCGCCGACTATGAAGGATGGACCAGGATCTGGATGGACATCGTGACTGCCATCAACGCGGAGCGGGTGGCACTCCACGACTTACAACATGTCAAGAAGCGCTGAGAGTACTTCAGGTCCAGGATCCTCAACAAGGCCCAGCGCCTCTCGAAGGCAGTGGATGCCAAGGGGCGCCGGGGCCACCTGTCTGACCACCAAATGAGGGTCATGTTACACATATGCCCAGCGGTCCACGTCCAGGTCCTTGAGAGGCAGACCCATCTGGTGTCGAGCGGTAAGTGTACATGCATGCTGATTGGACGCTGTGCGTGTCGTGGTGTGCCAATAGTGTGCAGGTTGCACATGTGTTTTTGTAGGGCCATGTAGGGATGTGAATGAACATGGGCATGAGGCTGCCACATGTGAGTCCTCTCAGGTGTGAGACACATCGATGGTGTATGTGTTGGTAAGCATGCTGGGCAAATGCAGGCGTGGGAGCACACATGTTTGAATTTCTGTGTATGTACGTTGGCATGGTTGTGGTGTCACACATGGATGGTGGTTCCTGCTGCATGTATCTGTACTGTGTACATGTGCATGTGTATGTGTGTGCATTTGACAAGTGTGCAACTGTGATGCAACTTGGTTGCATGTGACACTGACATGTAGAAGGCTGAATGCCAGATGTGACATGGATGGCGATATCATCACTGTGACAGTTGGTGGACATGTACACATGCATGTAAGTGTGGTGGCGTGTGTGCATGTGTTGTGCACTCCCTGTGTTTCATGTGACATAAGGCCCACCTTTGGATGCTCATGCTGTTGTATGTGTATGGATGTGCTGGCTAGTGCAATATTGCTGTGGAATTGCTCATGTGTGTGAGTACAAATGACATGTGTGTTGGGGATTGTGATGCCATGTCTGAAGTATGACACTGCCACTCATGGACAACTGTCATGTGTGTATCAGTCCATTGTACAGTGCTCTGATGCCTGTGTTTTATCTCTCCCTGTCTGCAGCGTCAACTGATGAAGAGGGCGGAGAGGGTGCTGTGGAGCACAGCGGCAGGGATCGCACCACCAGCCGGTGACGACAGGCCCGGCTCCCCTCCCAGATTGTCATCTCGTCGGGGAGTGAGGAGTCTGGTGCTGCGTCCTAGGCCGCAGCTGCCGAGGGTAGGTCCAAGAGGGGGAGGTCAGAGGTGGACTCCTCAGCAGCAGAAGGGGCAGCTGAAACCCCACAGGGTCCGACGGTGGAAGATGGCATGGAGTCATCCAGGTTGGTGGGGGGTTTGTTGGAGTAGGAGGCCGCGGAAGGGACACACACAGGGTCTGGAGGTGGGGATTCCACTGGTTCTAGTGGTGCAGTGCAGGGGCAGGGACAGGAGGCAGCACAGGCAGCCGCGGAGGTGCCTGTGTGTAATCCTGTCCCTGATCCTGTCACTGCATCATCTGGCACCAGCAGGGATGCCTACATCCAGACCCATTTTCAGGGAGGGGATGGGCGCACAACAACTCGCCTTCCTCTCCCTGTGGACGTGGCTATCCGGGACCGTGTTGAGCCTGTCCTGGCTGGGATAGCCTTGCGTCAATGGGGCATGCGAGGTGACCTGCAGTCTTTTCGTGGAGAGACTGCACGTCGTCTTGCATGCCTCTTTGACCACATTGACCTACTAGGACAGGTCACCGGTGCTGGATTCCTCCGTGTGCTGGACCTTCTTGCAACCCCCTCCTCACCTGAACCTCCTATGCGCCAGTCGTCCTCCATGACATCTTCCCACCCATGTATCACCTGGGTACCCTGTGGAGCTGCCTCTGACCCAGCGGCCAGGCTGGTGGAGGACACATCCCTGCCACAGTTGGGAGTCGACCATCCAGCAGGGGTGGCGAACACGACAACTGCACCCCAGCTGGAGGAGGACATGCAGGCAGCAGGAGCCAGGGCGCAGGCACAGGCACAGCAGCAGCACCATGGTGGGAGCAATGATGGCTCGGGGCCTTCAACATCGGAGGGGCAGGCATCAGCCATAGGGTTGAAGGACCCATGATTTCAAGTGTCTTCCGTGTGGCAGCGGTTGGGCCACACCATAGATGCGGAGCGGCAGCGGGCGGAAGAGGCACGGCTCACAATGGGCGGGCCGAGTGCCTCGAGGCAATTCGCAGGGAGCTGGAGGTGAACATGTCGTCCCTGTGAACCGTCGGGGCCATGGAAGAGGACTGCCTCCAGGACATTGAACCGGAGTTCGATGATGCCCTGGCCCGGGACATCCAAAAGTGAGCCGTTGGACTAGCCCGCTGCCATTGTAAATAGTTTTTAGAGTTTCCTTTTCCTTTTCCTTTGATTTGTGGTGAATGGACTATGCCACACACATTTGTATAGAGTTTTTTTATTAGGTAGTTTCTTAGGTAGGTTTAATTTCTTTCGTTGGGCTCATGGACCCTTGACAATGGATTGTACATAGTTGGACAATGGATTTATTTGAACTTTTTATTTGATTTTGAACATGGATTAATGGATTTTTCTTTTGGACAATGAATTGTACATAGTTGGACAATGGATTATTTTGAACTTTTTGTTTTGATTTAACCATGGATCAATGGATTTTTCTTTTTACGTTTCCTTTGGATTTGCGTTGGTGGAGGGAGAGTTTTGACTGTTTTTCCTTAGGATTACTTTGGATTGGTTATACTTTTCATTTACTCATCTTTTGCACATGGTTTTCATTTCATGTTTGCTATTTTGTTATGCTTTCATTTCATTGCTTTATTTTTGTACATAGTACATTTTCATATTTTAGTTCCATGTGTGGGATTCGCTCATTGGGTTGATGCATGAGAAAATGTATGTTTACACAATCAATGACAACCAGTGTGTGTGTGTGTGACGGACATGTGTTAATGTACATAGTTGGCTTTTGGTTTGTGTCTTGAGATAGGCATGTCAGTGTGGGGTGTATTGGGAAATCATTGCGTCTCAAGAATCGGGTGGCGTGCTGTGGTATTTTGGTGTAGAAGTGGGCCATGATTGTGCATCTTTACTTCATGTAGGGGGGGACACGAGTGGGGGCCTGCTGGCAGGTGCCCCTCACTGCTGGGGGGTGGGGGTCCTGGGGGACATGAGTGGGGGCCTGCTGGCAGGTGCCCCTCACTGCTGGGGGGTAGGAGTGCTGGGGGACATGAGTGGGACATGAGTGGGGGCCTGCAGGCAGGTGCCCCTCACTGCTGGGGGGTGGGGTGCTGGGGGACATGAGTGGCGGCCTGCTGGCAGGTACCCCTCACTGCTGGGGGGTGGGGGTGCTATGGGACATAAATGGGACATGAGTGGGGGCCTGCTGGCAGGTGACCCTCACTGCTGGGGGTGGGGGTGCTGGGTAACATAAATGGGACATAAGTGGGGGCCTGCTGGCAGGTGCCCGTCAATGGTGGGGGGGTGGGGTGTTGGGGGACATGAGTTAGTGATCACTAGAGCAAGGTGACATGTGGCTTGGCTGGGGGGCATGCCCATGGTGGATGGGTGCCTGCGTGACATGACCAGGGTGCAGGGTAGTCCCCTGTGGTGTGGGCTGCCTGCAGGGGCCATGGTGGGGGTAGAGGGCACACCTGGGAGGACCCCCACTGCCAATTCACGCACAGGACTCCCCGCGCACCCCCGAAATACACGTACCCTGCTCTGACAGCAAAATCGCGTGTGAAACTTCCCACAAAACCCAGTAAGCTGCGTACCCCACTCGCACAGGGCCTATCACGTGTGAAACTTCCCACGAACCCCCGAAATACACGTACCCCACTCCAATCGTGTGTGAAACTTCCCGCAAACCCCAGTTATACACGTACCCCACTCGCACAGGGCCTATTGCGTGTGAAACTTCCTGCGAAGCCCTGAAATACACATACCCCGCTCCAATCGCATGTGAAACTTCCCGCGAACCCCAGTTATACACGTGCCATGCTCGCACATGGCCTACTGCGTCTGAAAGTCCCTGCAAACCCCAAAAATACACGTACCCCGCTCGCACATGTCCTACCGCGCGCGAAACTCCCAGCAAACCCCAGAAATACACGTAGCCCGCTCGCACAGGTCCTACCGCGTGTGAAACTCCCCGCGAATCCCAGAAATACATGTACCCCGCTCGCACAGGGCCTACCGCGTGTGAAACTCCCCGCGACCCCCAGAAATACATGTACCCCGCTTGCACAGGGCCTACCGCGTGTGAAACTTTCCGCGAATGAGCAGGGTATGTGTATTTCGAGCAGTGCACAGGGAGTTTTACACACGATTGGCCTAGCGCGAGTGGGGTACGTGCATTCCGAGGGGTGCGTGGGGAGTTTTACATGCGTTTTCATGGTTGGGGGGCTGTATGCTGGTCCACTGGCCTGTTCGCCATGTACTGGATTTGTGTGCTGTTCATGGCGCACGGGGTGGGTTGGGGGCGTAACTGGCACTGCTGCAAGGTCGCTGCGCCACTCTGCGCCACGGCTGCTTAGGGATGTTAAAATCCATGAATACGCTGTGCACCGAAATGGGTTTTGGCGCATACGGCTGGCTCAGACTGGCGCACGCGCACACTCTGCGCCAGCCGCGTGAGCCACTTGTGCGCTGAATTCTATGAATTACCCCGCCAGTATCAACTCTCCATTCCACTGAACCAATGTGTCCAGTGAACAAATGGCCGTGCACATCAAGGTGTAATATAGCCAAAACATCTTTCAAATTTTTACGCCAGTTCCTCAATCAATATGTGAAAGGCAAAGATTAATTGATAATTAAACTATTACAAAGTATGTACTCCTGTCCAGTGCACAAATACATAGAACTACATAGTCATTCATTAGCCTGCATTTCTGGACCTATTTGCAAAAGCACTTTCCACCATATCAACATGATATCAACATACCATACAACTATAAGAAATCTGGTTCATAAACGATGCTATACCAACAGTCCTGCTTTAGCACTAGCCAATTTGAACAACATTTTTCTACATGGTACAGAAAAAGAACTACTCGAAGAAATATAGCATATCCAGAGAAAATATTTTGCAAGTGAAAGCCACTTACAAAATACAATTGCTTTAGAACAGAATACCAAAAACTTCACAAATGGCAACCTTATACTGCACACATACAAAAAAGAAATACTAACTTTAAAAGTACATCTGTTGAAGTACTAAACCATGTTGTGGGTGTTGCACAGAACTTTTTATAAGAATAGCACAAAAACTGTAGACATAATGTACAAAATAGAAGACAATGATGATTCCAAGTGGTTCCAATTAGCTCTCTATCTTATAGCAGAAAACAAATACGAAATTACTGACCCATTATACTTTGCAGTTACTGCACTGCAAAATATGACAACAACCAAGCACCTTCACGTGCTATAACAAATAACTTGGAATTATTCCCACAACCAAAACCCCTGCAACAACTTAACTTGTATGAGAGCATCATAATTCAAACAGTGCAACCATTTCAAGCAATAATACGCATTCATCCAAAAACAGCAAATCCACCTCCCTCTGAATTACTGAAAGGCATTTGTGGCAAAGTAGTTTATTCGCCATTAGATCTAAAAGAAAACATACACACTCTGGGAGTGCAACATCCAATACATCAATCTTTAATTATCTTAGTAAATGGCGTACCTACAAAAGACAAAAATAAATTGGCAACAACTTGTGGACTTACATAAAGTTAGACAAGCCCTGCAATATCTAAAAGACAACAATGAATACTAAAATGAAATGAGTATTGAAGAAAACCTGAGGGAAACCACTGAAATAATTCAAGACTCATCAGAAACTGGTCAAATTCAACTTCTAGATCCTGCTGCAGAATCCAATATTTTAGACCATTATACAATTCACGCATTACACTCTAAAGACACCATAGATGACTCACTGGAAACGTACCAAATGTGACAAGCCAAAGGATCTCCAATCAGCATGTGAGAAAAAAGTATAGAAGCGCGTGCCTTTCCGATACACTTTCCTACTGCAAAAGGAGAAAGGTACGATGATAGACCCACACAAATAACAGCATCAGAATACTGCTCTTTACTAATGTATTCTGAAGACCCCAGATTTAGACAAAATGTGGAATACATATTCCACCTTCTCTGTGAAAGTGAACTAGCAACTCTATGCTACAGAGTTGCACACATTGAAATAAGGTACCAATTCTCACAATATGTCAGCTATGCAATTACTACAAAAAGTGCAATAAAAAGAAGATGTTTTACAGTCAAGCATTACAAATCTTTAGCAAACATGTGTGGTACAAAAGAATACTGGTTCCAACATCACAGAAAAGTACCACGTATGATAACAAACCTTGGCCCACCCACTTTGTTTGTGACATTAAGTTGTGCAGAATATCCTTGGAAGATTTACACGATTTCCGACGCATAGCAATCAAAAACAAAACAAATATAGATATAAAAACAGCAGGATAACTCTGCTCTCTAGATCCTGTAAATGTATCAAGCTATTTTCGCTTCATTGCTATGCTACACTTCATTTGTAATAAAACTGTTCCTCTCCTCTGAGAGGTGCAACACTTCTTTTGGGGAAAGGAATACCAAGCCAGAGGAGCACCATACATCCACATGGTTTTGTGGATTAAAGATGGTCCTAAATTTGGTGAGGACAGTGATGCCACTGTTTTGAAGTTCATCCAAAAATATGTCACTTGTGAAATCCTGACACAGACGATACTTGGTGACCTTAATGCACACATTTTACAATTTCAGACACAAATGTGGGAAGTATTGTTGTTGCAAATATAAAAACAAAGCGAAATACTATACCAAATGCTGCTTTGGTTTCCCTAGACCAGTTTCAGCAACAGGTCAAGTAAACAACTTCATGTCTTCAGTTAGACATAATGTCAAAGGTAAATCACCTAAAAATACATATTAAATAAAAAGAACAGAAGGATCAAAATACATCAATGATTACAATGCAATCATTGCCCTCCTACGGAATGCAAATATAGATGTGCAGTACACTGCAGACAATTCCACTGCAGTTGCACGATATGTCACAGCCTACTTAACCAAAGCAGAAAAAACAGGGCTCCAAGAACACTGCGATGACATATCATCAGACAAAGCACTATCACAGAAATTGTACAGCTTAGGCATACAAATGCTCTCCCATAGAGAATTGGCTGCTATGAAGCAGCAGACCGTTTAACCAGTACTGCTTTGGATGGAAAATCTGAAAATATAGAATGGCTAAGCCTTGGTCCTGCTAAATCTAGAACAAGAGTTCTGAAATCATATGAAGAAATAGAAACAATAGCCAGAAATGATTCCAACAACCAAGACATTTTGAAAAACAATTTACTATATACATAATTCCCAAACAGGAGTACTACTTTGGAAACCATGTGTCCACATAGCCTAAAACTCTGCATACAAAAATAATATTAAACCAGATGAGAAGAAAGGTAGATACAGAGTGGAAAATTGTGAAAGCAGCTTAGTGAAACTTACTAAACGCAGCTTAATTAATCATATCAAATTGTCATTAAAAACTCCTCAACATAAATAACTGTATTACATGTCTGTATTGGTCGCCCAGAGTGCACGGACAGTCATTAATCACCAGCGCAATTGCAGAGCCAATACTTTGAACGCAGGTAGAAGACGCAATGACTTACAACCACACGCACGCTTAGAAAATAATGAGCACTTATATGGCTATTTATTCCAAGCTTGGAAGCAACAAGTGATAACACAGAAATAAATCACAGAAAAGACAGAGAATTCAAAAGAAAATACATCACTGTGGGCGTAACTAAATCCCTCATCTCGCCAGAAGCGGCTGGAAGACCTCGGTAACAGCCAGACCAAGAGCACAACAGCCCACAGGTATGCCGGGAAAAGGTGTCCCTCTTCCGACTGAGGTCTTTGTACTTGCCCCGTCTGACCGTTGAGGGGTTCTGCATGTATGCACTCCTCAAAAAAGGGGTGGTCATTTCTCGAACCTCTGCCAATGCACTTGCGCATTGATGGGTAACCGTTGGTTGCCAGCTGGGTCAACCGACAGTGACTTCAAGGAGCAAAGCGCTTCCCTCTCCTAAGAACAAACGCCACGGAAAACAGTCCCATAACTCATAGCAAGACATAACAAAACCAGCTTTCCCAGCAGAATGTCCTTGACTGCATACCAGGTTTGGAAAGCATGTTTTCTTTAGCAAAGTAAATGTAGCTCTCAGCAAAGTAAGTACAGCCTTTCACTGAGGCATGGAGTAAATATCCATAATGGCTCTGAGTGCCCCCAGAATATACTGCGCACCAGCGCCATGTTTTAGCTCAAGCATAACAATTCCACCCTTGGATATTTATCTTCCATAGCCCAGTGGCAGAGGAGCCGGTCTCTGAATTCGACGAAATATTAAAACTAAGTTGGGAATGCATTGAATACATCAACAACAAGCTATTATGATAGCTAATATAATGCAAATACAAGCAAAAGCGTAACGCAGTGTACCACCAATATCAGGAATCCATGAAAATAACCAATCCCACCAATTCCCAGTATGATCTTGGGACACTTGAGAAATGAGATCCCTCAAACCTCGAATATGACTTTCAATGGATCGTGAATAGTCACTTACATTGAAACAACACATACCTTCAACTGCTTTACAACCTAAATTATGCTTTAGCAATAGATAATCAACAGCAGCCCTGTTTTGCAAAGTTGCTTTTCTAATAACTTTGCTATCAAGGAGTAACTCTTCTAATGCTTGAGGAGTATGATTGACTCCTTTGACTACTAAACATGCTAATTTGATAAAAGATTTGTAACCCCCAGCAGATAAACCCCAAACTCCCACTAATGAAAGGGTTAATGCTAGAATCTCAGTTTCTGATAGCAAACGCACATGTGAATCACAATCGGGGGATAGACCCACAGACTCAAAAGATGACCTTTTGCTTCGAGATATCGCTGGGTGTAAAGGGAACATCATTAGTCCTAATCGAGTTAAGGCACATGGACGTCCGGAAATGTTAGCTGGAATATAAGTGTATGTGACGTTGCCACATGAAAAGAGCCATCCTGTTGGAAGTTTCACATGATTCAGATGACTGGCAGCTATCACTGTATGATTACAAGACATAGTGTTATTCACAATGGTACATGTGCATGGAACTCGTGAACACAATCGTTTCTCGAACACAGTTTGATTTTGCTGTTTGGTTAAATTGAGCTGTTGGCATTTGCCAATTTCTTTTCCATTGCATGTCATAAGGTAACACACATCGCCTTGAGTTATATTGTAGGTTATAATACGTGTCAAGTTTCTCCATTTGCAATCTGTTGCCTGGCAAAACCTGCAGTACTCGTAGACGGAAAAGGATTGCCTGATATCGGAATCTTGAACCTAAGAATCATTGTGCATGACGCCGAAAATATGCTTTAGAACCGGAACTGGCATTGGCACTGCTACTAAGCATGTAGTCAGTAAGGCTTCAGCATTGGGCACGTCAGTAAGGCAAAAGTGCGTAATGTTGAGCACCTGTTGTGCCAGGTATGTCCACATATTCTCTGTTTGGGTGATCATTGGAGAATATTTTCGCCGTCCTGAAGATGCCTCTCGCATAACAGGCATCAATGTTGTTTTCACTTGCGCCTGACGTGTTTGCCGCGATCCACAAATCCGTGTCTTCGGTCTGGTTGGCTATTCGGCATCGGCATAGGGCTGCTTTAGACATCATTACTCATCATTATCAGTTTCTCCTTGATCGTTGGCACAGATGTGACATTTTTCATTGGTAGCAGCATGCCGTTTGACTCTCCGGAACGGAGTCCATTTAGTCCCACAATTACACCAGCCGGACACAGGATCTACAAGGCAAACCCAGAAAAGAGATATCAGTGTTGTAAATCACTCTCTTAGGTAACATTTGTCTGCGGGCACGTATTGCCATTTCTTTCTACCGGGCTCCTCCATCACTAAAACTACTTGGTCTTTTCCTGATGCAATGACATCTGTGGGTTCTGGTGGGCCACTTGGCCTTTCCACCCACACCTTCGCACCCGGTACCATACTGTCTGAAGAGCCAAAACCACGATCCCCACGGGTAGTTAACACTGTAGGAGGCTCCCCCTTCTTAATCATGGACAACTTAACGGGGATAATAATTAGTTGGGCCACCCGATCACCCTTGTGGATCGGTAACAATTGGTCCTCACTATTCATCAGGATGACTTTGATCTTGCCTTGGTAATCGGCATCAATGACCCCTCCCAACACTTGAACTCCCTTCAATGCTAGGCCAGATCTAGGGGCAATCCATCCCATATGCTCTGGGGGAATGTGTACTCCAATCCCTGTTTCAATTACAACAATCCCTCTTGGGTCTAATCTGATTTCCTCATGGGAATGCAAGTCTACCCCTGCTGACTCTGGAGTCGCCCAATAGGGAGCTAAAGAACCCGGGGCAATTTCCCAGTACAATAGGGTTTCTCTAACTGAGTTGGGTTGAATCTGTAAAGCAGGAGTCATTAGACGCATCAAAGGAGTTTCATGCCCATTCACAAGCCTATTGTTTAGCACTTGCACCGCATCAAACACACGATCACGCCAGCCTGGCAAATTGCCATCTACAGATTTGCACAGCTGTTCTTTCAACAAACCATTCATTCGTTCGTTCAATCAGTCCTGAAGGGACAGGGTAATAAGGCACATGGTAGAGCCATTCAATGCTCTTTTCCTGACAATACTCCTGAATCAATTTGCCTTTTAAGTGTGACCCATTGTCACTTTGAATCTGCAAAGGCACTCCGTAATGCAATATGATCTGATCTAACAACCTAACGGTGTTCAGTTGTGTGGCACGCTTGCACGGCAAAACCATCATGTATCCTGAGTATGTATCCACAATAGTGCATGCATACTGACAACCTTTACTAATTGGCAGGGGACCGATATAATCAATCTGCTAAATTTGACCTGGTAATTTTCCTCTTCGCAATGTACCCCGAACAATCTGAGGGATAGGCCTATGCTGTTGGTGTTGGCACACTGGACATTGAAAAATGATCGTTTTCACTACCTCTAAAGGAATACTGATTCCTCAAGCTTGTGCCCACCTGATAGTAGCCCTTTCTCCAAGGTGCCCACATTTCTGGTGAGCCCACTTGGCCAAACCCTCCAAATCGTCTTCCTGAGCCTCTACATCCACAGATGAAATCTTGGTGTGTGCATCTGCAACAGAATTAAACCAACGTTCTAATGACTCTGTAGTACAATGTGCATCCACATGATACACAGTGACTTCACTTTGTGATAACATTTCTGCTATATCTTGCCACAGTTCTTTTCCCCACAACTCTTTTGAATGAATCTTCCACCCATTCTTTTGCCAGGTTGGCAGCCACACTGCCAACCCATTTGCCACTGACCATGAATCTGTGTACAAATGACATCGACCAGGGGTCTCTTGTTTCAATGCTTGGTAAACTGCGTAAAGCTCTGCAAACTGACTGCTCTTCCCTTTCCCTGACATTGTCAAAATCGTTTTAATCTTGGGATTGTACGACACCACTTTCCAGTATCGCTCAGTTCCCACATATCGGGCCGGGCCATCCGTGAACCAGGCATGCTCTGTCTGCTCCACAGTCAAATCGCCATAAGGTACTCCCCATTTCATGGGAGACTCGCCTTTTTCAGGCACTTCCGGTGGTACGTAATCTGAGGGCGGTATGTTGGCTACTTGCTCATGTAATTTTGCAACTCCACCCTTCCCTGATTTGGCTCTGTCTTGAATGTACCATTTCCATTTAATTATGCTGGCTTCTTGAGCATGTCCTATTCTATGTGTTTTAGGAGGGCTCTGTATCCATTGCATAATCAGTATTTCTGGCCTCATCAATACATCATGGCCCACCGTCATTTGCTTGGTATCAACAAGGGCCCAACAGCATGCAAGCAAATGCTTCTCAAACAGAGTGTATGAGTTACCAGCATCGGGTAACTTACGGCACCAGAACCCCAATGGCACACGTTTCCTGTCCTGTTTCTGCCACACACTCCAGTTAGCATAATTGTCTTGTACAGACACATTCAATTCCACTTCGCCTTCCTTCAATGGCCATAGATCAAGCACCTGCTGCACAGTGTCTTTCGCCAAATCAAATGCTTTCTGCTGCTCTTCCCCCCACTGAAACTCATATTTCTTTCGTGTCACTTTGTAGAGGGGGGCCAGTATCTACCCTAAATGGGGAATGTGCTGTCTCCAAAACCCAAAGAGCCCTATGAACTGCTGAGCTTGCTTTTTGTTCATTGGAGTGGTGAACTCAAGTATTTTCTGTCTGGCCTTCGGTACCATTTCTCGATGCCCATTATGCCACTGAATCCCTAGGAATATCACTGTTTCAGCTGGGCCTTGAATTTTTTTCGGGTTAATCTCCCACCCTTCCTTCTTCAATCCTTCCATAATGACTTCTAACTGGTTTTGCGCACTGCGCTCATCCTTGCCCTGAATCGAAATATCATCAATGTAGTGAGAGATTTGTATGTCAGGTTTACATGGTATCTTGTCTAAGTGCTCTGCCACAAGCCGGTGACAGATAGTCGGGCTATGTATGTATCCCATAGGTAACCTTGTAAAGGTATACTGACGCCCGCTCCAAGAAAATGCAAACTGCTCTTGGCACTCTTCAGCAATTGGCACAGAGAAAAATGCATTGGCTAAATCTACCACGGCATACCAAGTCCCCTCAAACTTTTGGACATTCTAAATCAAGGTAATGGCACCTGGGACCGCGGGCACTAAGGGAGGAGTGTGTTTATTCAACTCACGGTAATCCACCGTCATCCTCCAAGACCCATCCCCTTTTTTGATAGGCCAGAGAGGATTGTTCCATGCGGTAGTGATAGGGCGTAACACACCCGCCTCCACATACATTTTGATGGTGTCTGAAATGTCCTTGTGCCCCCCAGGAATGCGGTATTGCTTCATTGCTACCCGCTTGGTTGCCACAGGCACTTGCACTGGGGGCATCTTCAATTTGCCTACGGTAAGGGGTGTGCAGGTCAATGCACTCACCCCAAACTGGTACGTTTTACCTCCAAGTCCCAAAGTCAACCCCTCCAGAATGTCAAAGCCAATTATATACTCAGGTATCGGGACAATCAACACTTGGTATTTCTGCCTATTCAAATTGCCTATTTTCATCTCCACTTCAATTTGTACTGTGGGGGTCTCCTTTCCCCCGAGACCTGTAATAGTAAATTGTCTGCCTTTGAATCGTGCTGGATTGCCATGAATCAGAGAGGCCTCCGCCCCGGTGTCTATCAATGCTCGCACCCCTTGCGTATTTCCTGGCCCCCAAAAAATCTTAACATTAACATGGGCCGCCTATCAACTTTTATGCGTGCAGAAGCTGTCGGGGCTTGGCCGTAACCCTAGTCAAATTTTGAATGAGTGTGACCTAACTCTGCCTCTAGCATTGCACTCACCACCTTCCTCAAATCAGCGTATGTTGGCTGGTACGGGGAAGGTGTCCCTATAGACCCTTCTTCTTGTTCTTCCTCAGGAGGAGCGGAAGGTGAGGTGTCCCCCTGTGGCTTTGTTACTACCTGTTTCTTAACCTGTTTATAGCGCTCTTTGGCTGCAAGCCCTCTCTTTTTGTATAATTAATAAATTACCCTAGTTTCAATGCCATCAATTTCTTCTCGTGGCACACCATCTTTTAACAAAGCCAAAAACATGTCTTTCCTAGACACGCGGGAGTCTCTACTATCTTGCCTCCTGCCTTCAGTTCATCTCTCACTATGCCCCTCTCTCTCTCGTGGCTTGTCATCACTCTTGTCCCACTCCCCTAAATCTGCCAGTTGCCGAATGGCATCCACTACCTCATCAGTGGGATGGCCCGTCATACCTACGAGCAAAGTCATAATGACACTTTTGTATGTGGGCGGTGCAGTTCTGATCACCATATATCTAGTTGAAACTGAGAGCGGCACTACCCCCATGTGTCCTGGAGCATCTACGTGAATTGCCTCTTTCATAGCATGCTCTCTGACCTTTTGAATTGCCTCTTTCAAAGTATACCACTTTGTTTCCTAACTAGGCCAATCTGTGGTAATGGGGTATTTACGGTTATATGCTTGAGGTGCTAGGTGCAACAAAGACACCTGTGAATCTTAGCCATTCTCATCAGGGGGCGGCCCTGCCCTTAAGACCTACTGTACATTGGTGTCAGTTGACAAGGGTAGAAAACGCGGTGAGTCCGTGGAATCTACCAACAACCCCGCGGCGCCCCCATCTAGCAACCTCACCATCCATATCAATAAGGGTTCCCCTGATTTTTGCCTCAAACGAGTAATAATTTCCCCAACCTCCTGCTGGGTGTAATCCTCCAGCGTGGTTAAATCCACAACCCCGCCCGCAGGATTCTGTGGGTGGGGCCCGGCTCGCCGTCTTCTAACTGGCTCAGCCACCACTGTCTTCTGATTAAATTCCGTTTTGGGATCTGACTCATTTGCCGGGCTGCTCTCTGGACTGGTTGAGTTAAAAATGTCGCCATCCCAATTATCCGGATCCCAGTACTCACCGGCGGTAGTGATTACAGCTGCCACCTTTCTTTGGTTGACACCTCCCTGTCTTTTCTTATACTTATACCGGGCTACTCTGACTGCTGCCCTCTCGGCCATGGCCTGATATGTGTCAGCTTTATCTTTGAAAAGTTTCATTTGAATCTGCTGCATTAACGCAATCTGCTTTTCTGCAGCCTATTCTTTTTCCAGTCGCAAAATATCATTTTTTATTTCCAAATTCCTTTGATGCATTTTCCTATAGGCATGCAGGAGGACCCAACCCTGCCTACCCAGCGCGGTGCATTCCCTTCCCCTTTCCACTGAAACTTGTTGTAAGCACAACATTACATCAGACGGATCAGCATCTCCAATCCCTGATCCAATGATTCACTTTGCCCCGCGCCGCATGCCCACACCTGGGCCAATTTATCATATGGGCTCATAGCCCAGTCTGGAATGATAACATCAGAACATTCACTGCCAGCGGGAACGCTCTTTTTCCTGAACAAACTATTCATCATTGCAATAATGTGCAAAACCTCTTTATATATATATTTTTTTCCTGTCCACACTGCAGTCACTCGCGCAGGCACGCACACACAAAAAAAAAAAACAGATTAACACAGTCCAACACTCGCTGCCAAATTACTTTCGCTTTCAATGTAAACAAAGCCTATCTGCGTTCAAACAGATTCTTTAATATTTGGAGCAATTCATCACAAATATCCCATCCTCGTCGCCAAAAATGTATTGCTCGCCCAGAGTGCACGGACAGTCATTAATCACCAGCGCAATTGCAGAGCCAATACTTTGAACGCAGGTAGAAGACGCAATTACTTACAACCACACGCACGCTTAGAAAATAATGAGCACTTATACAGCTATCTATTCAAAGCTTGGAAGCAACAAGTGATAACACAGAAATAAATCACAGAAAAGACAGAGAATTCAAAAGAAAATACATCACCGTGGGCGTAACTGAATCCCTCATCTCGCCAGAAGCGGCTGGAAGACCCCGGTAACAGCCATGCCGAGAGCACAAAAGCCTACAGGTATGCCAGACAAAGGTGTCCCCCTTCCGACTGAGGTCTTTTGTACTTGTCCTGTCTGACCATTGAGGGGTTCCGCATGTATGCACTCCTCAAAAAGGGGTGGTAATTTCTCGAACCTTCTGGCAATGCACTTGCGCATTAATGGGTAACCGTTGGTTGCCAGCTGGGTCAACCGACAGTAACCTCAAGGAGCAAAGCGCTTCCCTCTCCTAAGAACAAACGCCACGGAAAACAGTCCCATAACTCATAGCAAGACATAACAAAACTAGCTTTCCCAGCAGAATGTCCTTGACTGCATAGCAGGTTTGGAAAGCATGTTTTCTTCAGCAAAGTAAATTCAACCCTCAACAAAGTAAGTACAGCCTTTCACTGAGGCATGGAGTAAATATCCATTATGGCTCTGAGTGCCCCCAGAATACACTGCGCACCAGCGCCATGTTTTAGCTCAAGCATAACAATGTCCCTGATACAACTTTTTAAACCATGAAGAAAAGAAGATTTACTAGATACCTATGACTCCTATGAAGACGCTTTCAAAGCAAATGAAAACACTATAACAAATGTAAACTTTGCACAGTACAAAACAATGTTCATAATGAACAGCAACAAGAAGAATAACTCCATGTGCAACTAGATGTGGACACTTCTGACAGTAGTCTAACACAGCTGGTTTGGAGAAAATATTAGAAGGATTTTTAAACTGTAGAGTAATGCTAAAACGTAACATTGACATGGACCAAGGACTAGTTAATGGAGCACTTGGTACAGTTGTTGGCTTTCAAACATACCCACGTGACAACATTCAGTTTGTCAATATTCTCTTTGACAAACTATCAGAAGTTAAAAGGATCTGGCGCTCAACCGCCCGCTTCCTTCTTTTTAAAGACATGTATGTGCGCAGAGAACAATTTTCTCTAACTTTAACATACGCAGTCACCATTCACAAATCACAAGGTCTTACTCTAGATAACGCATTGATAGATATTGGTAGTACAGTGTTTAAAGAAGGCATGAGCTATGTAGCACTATCACGCTTACGTAGACTTGACAGACTATTTCTAATCAACTTTCATTCAAGTAAAGTAAATGCTGATATTCCTTGCATTCTAGAATACAATAGACTACGTTCACTCTACACCCCATCTAAAAACCTATCCTGTTCCGCAAAAAGCAAAACTTTGTAAAAGAAAACTACTTCACTCTCAAATCATGCAGGATCTCACAGCAATTCCTCCACTTCGCTTCGTATATGTATCCATACCTAACTGTGAATCCATTCCATTAACTTGTACAAAATGCAAACCATAGCATATTATGTACTACCTGCTATTCAGATAATCGCTCTAACTTACAAATACAGACACATAGTGAATACTTAATAGTAAGGCTTTTATGTTACAATGCAGATGGTATCAAAACAACTGTAAATTGACTGGAATCACACATGGTCAAGTATCACTTGGTAATAAAACCTTCACAACGATTGGTATAATCTTCCACACAGGGACCACAACCAATGCAGGTCACTACACTGCATATATAAAAAAGAATTGTGGATGGTTCAAAAGTTATGATTCTGCCATTACTGTAAAACAGAGATTACCAGCAATTCTTGTGAATGTTTACTTAATATTCTTAAAACCAAAATTGAATATGTAATCTGTGTATGAACATAATCAACACTTCAACTTCAAAACTTTGCACTGTTTGAACACGCCAACAGGTATATAATTACCCCAAGATTAGTCAACAAGCAAACAGATAAATGAATACCACTAAAATAAAACAAGAAATAAATGCTAACAGGTATCTAACTGCTCCAAGATTCTGCAACAAGCCGAAGATAGCTGAATACCACTAAATTAGAAAAATAAATAAACGAAAAGAATACACCAACTGCTATCTAATTGCAACAATACTACCACCACTTCCAAATCAAAAACCACACAGCTATTCAATTCTCCTACTGAACTCAATGAAAGAAATATATTGCACCACAACGTAGATTTTTTTTTTTTATCCAGCATGGATTTTTTCCCAAATTGCACAGTACACCGGTTTGAACTATAGTACTTCTAAAGTACTAACTATGAGGATCGACGAAATACAGAAATCTCTACTACGCAATGCAATACTCATTATAACTACATTAACATGTATTTTTTTCTTTTATCAAGATTGAAAATAAATGACTGCTCCAACTAACCATGTCATGAAAAACAGCCACAAAAAGTGAAACAGTAAGCATATAATGATTGGACTCACAAACCGCACAGCATAATAAACCCATTCAAGCAAACACTTAACCATAGACTACAATCCAAAATGTTTGCTTCCCTGGATATCTTATGCTGCAGTGCTTATTGCCAAATACTATTATCTTGACTGCATGGACTGGCCAAAACTCAACATACAACATCAACAAAGGAAACGGTAAGTATATAATAATTAGACTCACAAACACTGCAACATAACATAACATAACATAACACAACATAACACAGCAATGCAAACAATCACCTCACCAATAAATACAACCCAAAATGCCTACAGTCTTCAATACCAAAAATCTGAACACAATCCAACAAACAAACTAACACACATCATCTCACTATTACACTACTGCCAATCAGTACTCACATTTTGAAAACATATCCCCTAAGCAGCCCACATACCACAATCAAAATGTTTGGTAGCATTGTAGAGTTATGCTGTGGTCATGCACCTAAGACACTAGGCCCTGGCCACAACCACCGCAGCATAAGACATCCATATAAGCAAACACCTACTGACTGACCACAACCCAAACACATACCGCATCCATCTCAAAACCTATTCACTTCATTTAACATTCTAAAATAGTAATTACAACCAACGCACAAACTCTTCAAAACATACCCTCTTCACCCAATGCCCTACTAACGACCCAAAACCAACATCATAGTAAAGTAAAATAGCCAGTAGCGCACCCAGTGTATAGTATGTCTGCACACAACCACGTTGACCGCGGACAATGCAAACACATCCTGGCCTTCTCCCACCTAAGTAAAAATTTGACCCATCTCTTACTCCCCCACCCTCTCCAAGCACTCCTACACACCAACACACTCCCCAAAATTGGATTTATGCTTACTTCCACATCGTGCTGTCCGCGGATTCAATATGGCGAGTGCATCGAAAGAATGTGACGCACCTCACGCTTCACCTCAACCAAACTCAACCAATCAGCGAACACATCATATGTCTGCAGACACAACACAAGACGCAAGATACAAGCCGATTATCCAATCAGTGTCCTGTCCGTGGAGCGAACAGGGAAGTGTGTTCGCGGAGCGGACATAGATATCACTAATTTTGTGACACCTACTTTTTAGTATTTTTTTTTTCTTCCAAATTTACAGATTTTCACCAAATTTACAAAACCATGCTTTCGGGACCAAGCGGCTGCTCCTGCCACAAATTTGGTGAAAATCAGTCCAGCGGTTTGGGTTGTACGAGTGCACAAACATTTTTCTCCATTCAGTCTATTGCAAAAAAGGACATTTTGGGACCCACTTTGCCCCCCCTTGATCAATCCTCACCAAACTTTGCAAATCAAGAGTGGGCCATATACTTTTTTTGCAAAGATTGGTGAGGATTCGTCCAGGGAGAGCGAAGTTATAAGCCGCCCAAAAAGGGCTCTTCCTATGGGTTTAGCAATGTGACCATAACTACATGGCCGCTACCAGAGGCCATGTAATATTCTAGGCTGATGTTTGCCTCCTTATTGTTAAGGTGAAAACATTGCACATAGACCATTTGCAAAAAAATCTACTGCTAATAACTTTTAACTTGCTGGATGAATTTGGATAGAATTTTCCAGACAAAAAGGTTGTCAAGGCCCCCACACCCCAAACTGGACATTTTAAGAAAAAAGCTGTTAAGAAAACAAACAAAAAACTGTTTTCGGCATGCTCACGTTCATTTTGCCATTGAGAAAATGTGCAATTTGTGGGAATCCATAACACAAAAACCACTTGACAGATATTTACCAAATATGAAACAACTTGGGCATAATGCCCTGACTCTCTTTCTGGGAATGCTTTTGGGCAAATCCGACCAATAGTTTAAAAATAAATTGACAGAGAAGGGATTGCCACTTGCGCCCCCAAAAAAGTGTTCTGTCTCCTATGGTGCTTTACAGCAGAGAGGCTTTTCAGAAATCAAATTCTGGCATTTTGTATTTGTTCGGCTTTATGCGAGCGATTACCTGGGTAATATGAAAACAAAAAGCATTCAAACAGCTATTGCAGGAGGAAAAACAATGTAATCCCATGGGGGTAGAGGTAAGGAGGGGGATACAGGACACCATGGCCCTCATTACGACCCTGGCGGAAAGGGGTTTACGCCCGCGTAAACCATGGCGTACCTTTCCGCCCGACTACGAGTTCCCGTAGCGCCATGGTGATTTTTACGCCTGCTTTTTGCAGGCAGAAAAATCCATGGCGCTACGGGACTTGTCGTTAATTACGCCACCGTAATTTACGGTGGCGTAATTAACGCCTTCCCCACTCCCATTATACCCTATGGGGCAAAAATGGGAATGGGGAAGGGTAAATGGGGATTGGGGACTTACCGCCCCGCCAAGGTCGGAATGGGGCGGTAAGTCCGCCAACCCCCATGGCGGAGTTGGCAGCTTTGCGCCATGGACCATGGTGCAAATTGCACCATGGTTCTCCGCCAGGGTCGTAATGAGGCCCCATGTGTAATTGGGCATTTGGGAATGTCTGGGGAGCTAGTTACGATTTGGATGTTTTTGGTTTATCAGTGAAATCTTATAAGATTCCCTCGGCTTCAATGGAAGACATACTCAGAGAAGAAAATGCATCATATGAAGGAGGGAAAAAAGCAACTGATGTGAATGGGGGGATCAGGGAAAGAGTAGAGTGACACATGGTGAGTGCCTGTGAGGACAGAGAAGAGTTTTTGATGTTAGAGCATTATCGGGGGCATACCGGGAAATCCTGTGGCCATGGGTAGTTCATTGCTGCTATATGTGTAGCTTATTGTTGTTATTGGGGAATCCTGTGGTCACAGAAACATCAACTGGGAAGGGGTACTGGGCTGATAGAACCTATTGTTTGGACTTGGCCACTGGCTAGTGGGCCCCAAAGACACCTATTAGTGCAGCATGTACAGTGGCCATGGCTGAAGGACATGGCTAGTGGACCCCTAAGAAACCTATTGGTGGATCATGTACAGTGGCCATGGCCAAAGGCCATGGGTAGAGGGCACCGAAGAACCAATCAATGTGACCATTGTAAGGAAGGCATGGTATCACTAGTATGACACTTACACAAGAGCTACACGTTTCAAAACATTTATTAGATTATTGGGGTTTGGAGAAACTCCTACTTTGCCCTATAGCTATGACAGGATTAGTCTCTACCATCAAAAAGTAAAGAAAACACAGTCTAAGTGTGTTTTTATCAAATGAAAATGGCATATATTAACCAAATCTAATGCCTGCCCTATCTCTCATGCAAAAAGTGCATAACAGGGAATATGGGCCTCATTGCGACCCTGGCGCTAAGCGAAAAACGATGGCGGTAAATGATTACCGCCATCGTTTTCCGCTAGGTCCGATTATGACCCTTGACCGTTAACTACGATGCCATTAGCGGCATCGTAGTCAACGCTGCCGCTATCTGCACCAAGGACGCGCGCACGCGGCCTCCCACACCGTACTTAGCGCCATGGCGGAAAGGTACGCGAATGCCGACCCAAGCGGACATGCACCTAACGCCATCACCCAGCCCGTTAAGTACCTTACCGCCATGGCGCTAAGTACGCCATCGCGAAGCAACCGTAAATGGCCATGTCAAGTGAATCCAGCTGCCACAGGTGCACAGAAACAGCACAGGTGGAGGCAATACAGACTCAGGAAGTACAAAAAGAGCACACCCCACCCCTTCCCACACCCACTCACACTCCACAATGATACCAATACGACTTGCAATGTTGGGGCTGGAGGACCTTCTAGCAATGCAAGTGCTACTACAACAACAACAACAACAACAACAGGCAGCACAGAGGAGAAGCAGGAGGAGAAGGAGGTTAAGGCAGGGCCAGCAAGCCCCACCAGCACAGCCAGTGCCACCACGCAGGCAGCCCTCAATCCCACGCATCAGAGCCAGTCCATTCAACCTCACTGCTGAGCAGATCCACACCCTGTACCGTTTGGACCGGGACACCATCAACGCCATCGTAGACATGACACACAATGACATCGTCAGCATGATAGAAAGTCCAACCGCCATCCCACCCCTACTGAAGGTAGTGTCTGTACTCCACTTCCTGGCCACAGGCACCTACCAGCACACAGTGGGGCACTTGCATGGCATTTCACAACCATTATTCTCACGTACACTTATCCAAGTGCTCGATGCCCTCCTCAAGCACACAGACGACCACATCTCATTACCACGGACTGCCCAGGAGATTGCAAACACCAAAGTGGGTTTCCATGCACTAGCCGGCATAGCTGGTTGCATTGGTGCCATCGACTGCACCCATGTGGAATTGGTGGTTCCACGTGCCATGGAGGTACCGTACCGCAACCGGAAACAATTCCACTCAATCAACGTGCAAATTGTCTGTGACTCCAACAAGATCATCACACATTGTTGTGCCCGATTCCCCGGATCAACCCATGATTCAATGGTCCTGAGGAACTCCACAATACCACGCTACATGGAGCGACATGCAGGCCCAAGATCCTGGCTACTCGGTGAGTCTAATGTCATGACCATGGAAATGTGAAGTGGGTAGGTGAACGACGTACCAATGCATACTCCACCTGGCTGAAAGGGGGGGGGGATGATGCATACTCCACCTGGCTGAAAGGGGGGGGTGATGCATATTCCACCTGGCTGAAAGGGGGGGGGTGATGCATACTCCACCTGGCTGAAAGGGGGGGGGGGAATGATGCATACTCCACCTGGCTGAAAGGGGGGGGAATGATGCATACTCCACCTGGCTGAAAGGGGGGGGATGATGCATACTCCACCTGGCTGAAAGGGGGGGGTGATGCATACTCCACCTGGCTGAAAGGGGGGGGGTGATGCATACTCCACCTGGCTGTGAGTAGCAGAGAGAACGGAGACAGATGATACCCTAAAGCAACCCAAACTCCACCCAACACCAGTAAAGCCAACACCCAATGTATGCAGCCCTACCATGTGAATGAGGTTGTGTCCCAACCATGACACAACCATCTGCAAGTGCATTCTACCAATTCAGACCACATTGTCAACAATGAAATGCACCTACATGCACGTCACCAAACACCATCAACCGAAAGGCCTGTCCCCCATAACTGCCCACGAAGGAGGCACATGACGGACAGAAACATCAACACACCATTACACAGACAGCAGGGCCCCCAAAATGTCCCTATCAACATCAGCATTGCTCACTGGGGTCATGATGAGGCCCACAGCAATGTTGCAATGATGTGCGCATTGACATCACAGGACACGTGCCAGGCCAACAAAACAAACGGCATGAACGGACACAGTGGATGGGCACTCACAATGCACTCCACCCCTCTGCATACATTGGGTGATGGCATGCAAAACAGGCCATGAGAGCCATGAGCATATACTGGTCGCATTGTGTGAATCAATTAGTGCATTTAGAAGTGGTCCAAAGTAACAGTTGGATGCAAGCCATGGTGGCACATCATGTTCTTGATCAGACGTCATGACTGACACATACATTCTCGCCTACATACAGGTGATGCAGGCTATTCCCCTGAAGAGGTGGCTCCTTACACCAGTCCGGAGCCCGCAGAACCAGCACGAGGAGGACTTCAACCGTGCACATACACGTACCCGTGTGGTCATTGAGCAGACATTTGGCCTATTGAAGGCACGGTTCCGATTCCTCAGCAGGTCTGGTGGGGCACTCCTGTACCGCCATGAGAAGGTGGCAAAGATGGTCATGGCATGTGTCATGCTACACAATATGTGCGTCAGACGAAATGTGCCCCTGCCCCCTGACGCAGAACTGCAACCACCTGACGATGAGGATGAGGAGGTTGCAGATGGGGCCGCACCTCATGGAGGAGGCGATGCACAGGAGGGGCATGAAATGCGTCAAAATATCATCGACCAATGCTTCTAGCACACACGGCTGGTGTGTATCACATGGAGACGGCACTTGGGGCACTGTGTGTCTCTGGGACATGCACACTGTGGACTGTACACCAATAAAGCACACATATGCAATGAAAATGTCCACACATTTGATTTCGGAAAAAGGAAAAAGTGTATTTTAATCATAAATTGTCGTGACACACACCCTCCCCCCTCCCCCCTGCACACCCCAACACACCCCCTCCCCCCTCCCCTCTGCACACCCCAACACACCCCCTCCCCCCTCTCCATCCCCCCTGCACACCCCAACACACACCCCCCCTCTGCACACCCCAACACACCCCCTCCCCCCTCCCCCCTGTACACCCCAACACACCCCCCCTGCACACCCCAACACACCCCCTGTGAGTGTCTACAGATGCCTGTAACAGTGGGCACAGGCTATTTCAAGCCACCTCTCCCGGCCCCCGGGGCACCCCTGCCTGTGGAGCGCAGGTTCCGTCCTGAACGTCGGACGGGGCTGCTCTGGGCAGAACTGGCAGCGGAGGATGTCCCTGCCTGCTCCCGTGCATACATGTCCTGTAGGGTGTGGGAGAGCTCTGAGAGCACACGGCGCACCCCGGCAAGTTCGCCACAAATGTCCCTTGACGTGGGCTGCATTGCATCCCTCAGGGTGTCAGTGCTCCGCGCAATTTCGGCCCTTAGGGTCTCCGTAGCCTGTTCGATGGCTGCCCTAGCCCCCACACATTCCGCAGCATGCTCGGTGAGTAGCGTGGACAGCTGTTGCTGCCGTTGAATGATGTCCTCCAGGGACTGTTGCCCCTGCTGGGCCATGCCCATTGCCGGTGGTGTGATGGAGGGGCTGCTCCCCTCCTGTGGACTTAGAGCTGGGCATGGGGTAGATGGCCACTCCTCTTCCTCTGTGTGCCCCTGTGTGGGATCCTCATGGGGGCTGGCATGGGACAAACAGGGGGAATGTGGAAGGTCAGTGGGGCGTCTGACGTCGTGCTCCTCAATGTCGGAGTCAGAGCATGCTGCAATGGCAGCTGATTCTCCAATGGTGCTGCTGGCCGCAGAACCGGTGCCTTCTGTGGCAGGCAATGTTGGAACAGGTGGTGCTGCTGCTGCTGGCCTGCTACCTACTGGGGTGCTTGCCGGTGGGCCATCCTGTTTGCTGGCAGTGGATTGTGCTTGCTGTGGGGTCTGGCTCACTGCAGCTGCGGTTGAGGGTGCGTGAATGGTTGTCTTGGCCTTCTTGGCTTTTTTTGTCACAGGGGTGTCCTCGTCCTCGGGGTGTGATTCTGAGCCTGTGGTGGAGCAAAGGAGGGAGAGCGTTATTGATGGGTCTGCGGACATTGGAATGACAATGATTGACATGATTTTGGTCGGTAGATGAGGCACATTTGAGGCAGGGGCATGCAGGTTGTCTCCTTTTTGTGTGGAATGAGGATGGAGGTATGTGGGTGCGGGCAGTTAGGGTGTGCATGCTACATGTATACAGGGTGGAGCTTGCATGTGGCTGTGGGCAGTGTCCAGCTAATGTGTTGCATTTACACTCTAGGGCAACATTGTGCTACACATGAATGGACTTCAGTGACTATGGCATGTCTTGATTTAAGGCACCTACCTTCATCGCCTGATGTCGGTACTCCTCTTTCTATCCCTCCGACGCCTTCGATGCCTTCCATGCCTATCGTGCTGGCACATATTTCCTCCCACGGTTGGAGTTTCAGTGGGGATTCAGAACCTCCACCGGTAGCCAGGGCAAGGTTGCGGTTGGCGGAGATGATGCTTCTTACGCGTAGCCTAAGGTCATCCCACTGCTTCCTGCACTGCTGTGGGGTGCGGGGTACGGTCCCCACCACGCTGACACGCTCTGCCACCAGGGCCAATATGGCCTTCTTTTTGGCTATCGCCGGCCTGGTCATTTGCGTAGAAAAAACTACGGCTGCATTGTCTTGTAGAGTCTCAGCGAGCATGCTCAGTTCCTCCCGGGAGAATCTGTCCTGGCGCTGGCGATCGCATGCCTTCTTGACAACTTTGGGCATTTTTGGGTGGTTAAGTGGGTGGGTTATGGGTTGGGACAGGTGTCAGGGTTGGATCTGGTGTTGTTGGGAAGGATGGCAATGGATTGTGTTTTTAAAGATGGCCGCCGTGCTGTTTCCCGTTCCGCCGCGATGACGCTATTTCCGGTTCCGCTTTTTACGGTGACCGCTAATTACGGCCACCGCTGATTACGGTGGCCGCTAATTACGGTGGCCGCTGAGATGGGTGGCGGTAGTGCACCTTGCGCGGCCTACGATGCCGGTAGGGGCCCTTTCGGCCATGGCGTTATTTACATTACCGCCATGGCGTAATGCTTGTGCGCGATGGGTCGGAATGTGGCGCTCTTTCCGCCATCGGTCCACGGCATAAACGTTCATTACGCCATGGCGGTAATGTCGGCTACTTACCGCCAGGGTCATAATGGGGCCCTATGTGTTCAAAGGAAAATCAGTGTTATAAGATTAAGTATCAAAGTGGCTGAGTCGGCCACGTTGGACAGCACGGAGACGGAATATGTGTGTCCAAAGGAAAACAACTGTTAGAACATTAAGTGTCACAGTGGCTGAGTCGGCCACGTTGAACAGCATGGAGAAAGGTGGCCCCCCGTAGACAGGATTACACACTCTGGCTCAAGTTCTCAAAATGTAGGCAGTTCAAAATGAGGATTGAGGCCCGCCTTGCCTTCCACGTTAAAGTCAAATGCTCTTTCACAGTTCAACAAAATGTTCATGTAGGTCTCCTCCACCAAGATCTCCCTCCATCTGGCTCAGATCTCTCACAGCTTTAACAGTTCATATAGGTCTCATCAGCCCTCCACTCAATCAAAAAGTACCTGATTCAATTCAGATCTCCCTCAGCCGGGTTCACACCTCACAATCACAGCACTTGCAGGGGTTCCATTCCCAAAGCTTAATGCACATTCGTTAGGGGTTCCCTTCCCCTAACTTATCACAGTTCTGGTCTCCCTCAGTCAGGCTTGGACCATTCTTCAGCTCGCACTCTTATGCTGTTTGCCCCAGTGTCTCTTGGTCTTGGTAGTTCAGTATCATAAGGAATACGTTCAAAGATATCTTTCTCGTTAAGCATTTACCTTTTCACTACCCCTTTTTCCGGGGTTCATCTTGGCCATTACGGATTTCAGAGTGTGTTAATTTTGCTGTTTTATAACAAAACATTTCACATTTTGTGGGGACTTTAGAGTGGGTTACTTCCTTTCGCAATACCAATCTGCTACTCTGCATCAATGGATTCACAGTTATCAGACACTTAAAAGTTCATCATAGTTTTCTTTCGTGTCTCATCAGCATATGCACAACCTTCACTTGCTAGGTACACTGTTGCAGCTTCAATCTTTTCTTGAAACATAGCAGCATTTCATGTCTTTCACTAACTCATCGGTAGTGTGTGTTCCTTTCTGGTCTCTTTAGCTTTAATTTACGAGTCAAGGTTAATAATACTTTATAGCGGAGGAGCCAAAAGCCGGTACTGGAAGTCCCACCCCTAAGCTACCTATATGCTGGGAACTGTAAATAGTGTCAAGCAAGACACCTGTAATGGTGCGAATAACACAAGCAGCCTTTGAAGCAAAGTACCCATTGAGAAAACTTTTCTTTATGTATCCACAAAGAGCTGACAGTCTCTTAGGGGAGATGCCTGAAGAGCGAGAGAAGATGAACGAAAGAGCAGACTGGTGAAGTCACATGAAGTAAAGTGACACATTGAGAAGAGACAATAGAAGAGAAAGTAAAAAAGAAACATGATAAATCCTGTGATGAAGTAAAGAAGTGCAGACCTTTTACGTGCAAAATGAAGATTACACGTATGAAGAGCACGGGAGAAAACGCAAACCATTTTATAATTGTACTGATGCTGTAATGCAAGTAGAAATAGGTCATCATAAGGCTGGTTATGCATAGTGAATAGATTGCAGTGTTGGGCAAGGTATATACATGCATTAGAAATCTGAATGTTCCACATCGTGTTTTAGCAAACTGGGACCCCGTGAGCAGGAAAGCTGAAAGTGTAGCACAGTTAATAAAAGTAGCTGACGAGCAAGAAAGAATTCAAGAGGACTTGGTTGGCATAGTGTCAAAGGTTCAAGAGATACAATGAATTAAAGAGACGGGCCAAGCCCTGCCAAGGTACAGCAAAAAGACAATGAGTGCCAAGTTTTATTCATTTTAAAAATCATTAAATATGAAGAAGAAGCTCAAAACGTGGTCTCCAGTCATGTGATATATATGTAAATAGACCTGGGCGGACGACGCTGAGGCTAGAAGATGAGAGCAGGCCCAAACACTGTTTTTTTTCCCAAGGAGTTGTGCAGTTTGCAGGGCCATGTTCAAAGGCTAATTGAATGACAGAAAGTAAGAGTGATGATATATGCTGGACTTATTTGGGTGGGGAGGCATGGTCGAGCCCAACCCACCAACACCTTGGGTACCAGTTTACGTGCTGCTAGCAAGTGGAACATTCCAAAAGGGTATCAGTTTGCCAACCAATTATAGAGAGCCATGCATCAATTATAGAGAGCCATGTATCAAAGAGCCCTATAGTTTGTGAACCAATAAATTGTCATATATTTTATGACAATGAAGATGACTTGCATTGGAGGAGGGCTTAGTTGCCCACCTGACAATCAAATCCTCAATACCCTATAGAAAGTATATGAAGATGTTTTCCATTAAGCAACCACAATCTAGTATAGGTTTTACAGTTTTCCACATAGTGTGACTTCAGTGCTGAGGAAGTTTTACTATAAAAACTTTTATGTAAATCGTTGAGACCTTGCCATGAGTCGTCAGTTGATATCCGTTGTACTCCCTGCTTTAGAGAATTGTTAATAAAACAGCATACCTTTTGTCAACTTTCTGAGTCAATCTTTTTATTAATGTTTGAGTAACTTCTCCATCCCCGTCCCCATCCACATCCATCCTATAAGACTGCCACCTCGTCTTAGAGGGCCCATACGGGTTCACGTGGTAGTGGGTCAGATGGTTAGATAAAAGATCCACCGGTTTAGTAGACTTGAGATTTTCAGATAATCCAATATCTTCCACCATCTAGTTGGAAGGACACAAAGTTTCCTGTGGAGAGCCGCCGAAATAGTCAAGCTTGCAAGTAAAGAGGATACAGGTGGGACGGGCCCCTCTTTGACAAAATACCTCCTGGTTTCCTCAGGCGCAGAGTGGACTGAAGGCAACAGTGGCCGGATTAAAAGAGGAGAGATGATATCAGAGACCTAAAGCCGAAATACGAATGGTGAGTAGGCTAAGGAGAGTGGCAAACTGTGGGGTGGAATTATGGTAATATAAAGTAACATGGGGATATTTTAGTGTGTGATGAGGAATGTCAAGGTATATGATAAAGAATTGAAGTGAGACGTATATTGTCTGAAAGCCTGTAGTCATTGCTCAAGGAGCGTATACAGTATTGTCATAAGATCAAAGTGGATAACAATAGGCGACACGCAGACAGGTCTGCGAAAGAAGACCATTCAAACTCCATGGGAGTATTGTAAAGGCTAAGTGAAAAGAGGTGTCATGATGTGCATGTGAAAGCCGACTAGTTTGTCTGTTTGTGAATTTATGTTTTTGAGGAAATATTGGGAGAGACGGCAAGGATAGGCTGTGCTGAATACAGGTAAAAGGATATCTATCTTGGGTCATTGTAAGCGCCGACCGTAGGGTAGATTGAAAGCATTCAGAAGTAAAGGCTTGACCAGTGAGTGTGGAGCATGCTTATATTTGTTATTTTTATGAAACGTGATGTGTGAAAACACTGTAAAGTATAGACAGTCAATTGAGACTTGTCAAAATGGGAGAAGTCACACCACTGATGCACATGTGTAAAACCTTGCCAAAACACATGCCCAAGATCAAACAGTACCAGTGCAGAATGGGTAAAAGGCACTGCAGATAAGATGTTCATGCCGTGGCCACAAGGGCAGCACTGTCAAAAGCAGTATTACGGCACATGACCACATACCTAAACGCAGTATTCACGGGAAAGAGGTTAGAGGAAAGGTTAGCTATTTCAGAGCTCTGGTAGATGTATCAGGAGGAGCGAGAGGATCCACTCCCTGAGGAATGGATGCTTAACTAGAGCAAGGAGAAGGGTATTGAGCCTTCTGCTCTCCCTAATCCATCAGAAGTAAACAGCGATAGAATGGAAGATGTATATCCTATATCCAATAACAGAACTGAAAGTGGCAACAGGGTATGGTCATCTGATATATGAGCCACCTGTGTATAGCAGTGGTGACAGTTCAGAAGAGAGTAAGAGAAAGGAAGACATCTTTAAGGCCTTACAAAACAAGGAGGAGAAAAATGAATGATCGACTGTTACCACAGAAATAGAATGAGAGATGAAGAGATGGAAAGGAGAAAAGGATAAAGCTTACAAGATAACGCTCGTACAGAACAAACAGATGGGTGGACAGATATTGCTTAAACTTGATGGGAAAAGCATTGATGAGGTTAGGTAAGGGGAAGACCAAGCCAAACAAGATAAAAAAGACAGAAAGAGAAGAAAGTCTGACGGAAGATGAGAATAAAAGAAATAATAGACAGTGATGAGAACAAATGTATCAGGAGGAACAGCAAAGAAAGGAAGAAAGGGCAGATGAGCAAAGAAAGTATGACAACAGACAGAGAGTGCTCAAAGAACAGGATAGGCTAGAAAGAAAGAGAAACGAAGAGGAAGTGCAGAAATTATGAGATAAATGAATGCAAATACAAAGAGATGAGGAAGTGTGTAGAACAAATAAAAGGGAAGAATAAAGAAAAGAGGAGGAAAGGGTTAGATGAGAAAAAATAAAGGGAATTAGACGAAGAAATGGAACGAGAAAAGGTGACAAAGGGAACGCGACATTGAGCATATTCGAATGGGGTTATTGGAACCATGTCCAGCAACATCATGTAGCCCTACACAGAGGTTTCTCCTGCCACAGGGAGCAGCGGTAGAACCACTTGAAATATACCTAGAGGAGTTTGGTCCGTTAAAAGATGCAACGCCAGAACCATCTAGGGTAAACCTAGATGAGAGTTTTGACATAGGAAACATCGGAGACAGGATTGATAAAGTTTATCAGGAGATGAGGACAAAAGGTGAATCCGAAAGCAAGGGAAAGGAAGACCGATCTATAATTGCTCAGTCACGAGGCAAGGAAGGGAGCCGTTTAGTCTCAAGCATCAAACCTTCTGTTAGGAGGAGGGAGAAGACGCATGTGGTCCTGAGGGATGCACACTGTTAGAAAAAGAAGTGAGGTGGTGAGATTTAGAACCACCGAAGTATAGGACGCCTGATCCTATAGCATATCCCGATCGCCCTAAAGGAAAAGCACATAGTATGAGAGGAGAATTGCCACCATATGTGAGCAGATTAAAGTCATTACCAGGATGAAGGCGATGCAGAACCATTGTCCCTACTAAGGATAGGCAGAAAATGGGAGCCGCGGGTGGAATTGGGTTTACACAGTTCCCCCTATTGGAGAAGGGAGGGGTCAGACCGTAGTATATCCCTTGGCCCCAGATGGACAAGGATAATTTATGATGTAAACTTCCCAGCATACCGATGGGTGCGGAAAATTAATTTATGAACTAGAAAAAAACAACAGGAGGATATATTTTAGCCATACCGCACATTAAGGGTCTCCTAGCAGCCATTCTTGTGGAAAGGCTGAAGATATTTGGACACAAGCAGGCTATTCTAGTGTCACGGCACATAATACAGCTCATGATGGAGCACCATTTACTAATTGTAGGGTAGACGTATGAAGAGCGCTGAGGATGCAGTATCATAACACCTCAGATATGTGTGCCTTTATTGCACGTATGATGCAAGAAGGAGAAGATCTGCTTGCTTACATTCAACATATTCAGGAACAGTGGACCTTGGAGACTCACAAGCCTTGGGCGAAATCATTTTACCACATTTTATGTCAAGGACTGCCGAAGCAAGTGCAGAGGTAGCACACGAAATTAGCAGGTATGGAAGAAAGACCGTGGGCAGAAATACAGTTGACTATAGTGCATCATTGTCTACTGCTGCAAGAGAAGAATAAGAAACATGAAAAAGCTAGGAAACTTGAAGAAGCAAAGTTAGTGCAGAAGAAATTGAAAGAATACACTTTAGAAGGGGCAATTTTGACAAGCGGAAAAGGGCTAGGAATGCAACAACCTATGTGTGTATTGGAGGTAAATAATCAACGACAGACAGATCAAGGAGGAAGTGGGTGTGTGCAAACATGTCGAGGAATGGGATTAGAGGAAGAGGTGGTTTTCAAAATAATCAAAACAGCTTTCAGAATGTGCAGAATGACAACCAGTTTATGCAAGTAGGGCAAATTAGAAGAGTGCCCCTTGTATGTTGTGCCTGTGGCATGCCACATAGTGCATATGTGTGGAACTCAAGCGTATGTACAGAATGGGCAATTTTCAAGAGGGGACAATGTACCCTACGGCATGTAGGCCTAAATTTAGAAATGGGTTCGCACACGATCAGAAAGTGTATCAACAGCAAGCACAGAAAATGGAACCAGCACATCAATTACAGCAAGCACCATTGAGTCCGCCGTAAGGACAGTCACAACACGCACCCATGCAAATACAGCAGAACACAAACACGGGACAGCTAATGACGCCTAGAGTGGGGGTGCTACTGTGATGGGAGGGAGTCCTTTCACAGGTACTGGGGAGAGTATATATCCACAATAGGATAGCTCACAGGGCGACATGATGTGTTCAGTACTATCGGTAACACCAGACCCCCAAGAGGAACCAAGGGTTGATATATCAATAGGAGGCAAATCTTTTTCTTTTTTAGTAGACACAGGTGGAACTCGCACATGTATACGGGAGGGAACATTTCCCTTATCAGGAAATGTCATGCATGCTTGAGGCTTCCCTAGGGCTACAAGTAGAGTTTCTTTTACTGATGAATTGCCAATTTCTGTGGGCGAATGTGACATGTCTGCGCCTTTATTGTATTCTCGGCAGACACCAGTCAATATTCTGGGGCGAGATTTTATAACAAAGCTTAACATGACAATTTCATTTACTGATGATGGCATAGTGTGTTCCACTCCTGGGATACACTATCTAAATGTGGGTGAATTCTTAATGGCATTTCCAGGGCATATTGCTCTGCGGGGGTTGCCACTCGAACCTGATTTTTTTCTGTATGGGATATGCATTTTGTTACGTATGGGATACGCCTAGAGTGGGGGTGCTACTGTGATGGGAGGGAGCCCTTTCACAGGTACTGGGGAGAGTATATATCCACAATAGGATAGCTCACAGGGCGACATGATGTGTTCAGTACTATCGGTAACACCAGACCCCCAAGAGGAACCAAGGGTTGATATATCAATAGGAGGCAAATCTTTTTCTTTTTTAGTAGACACAGGTGGAACTCGCACATGTATACGGGAGGGAACATTTCCCTTATCAGGAAATGTCATGCATGCTCGAGGCTTCCCTAGAGCTACAAGTAGAGTTTCTTTTACTGATGAATTGCCAATTTCTGTGGGCGAATGTGACATGTCTGCGCCTTTATTGTATTCTCGGCAGACACCAGTCAATATTCTGGGGCGAGATTTTATAACAAAGCTTAACATGACAATTTCATTTACTGATGATGGCATAGTGTGTTCCACTCCTGGGATACACTATCTAAATATGGGTGAATTCTTAATGGCATTTGCAGGGCATATCGCTCTGCGGGGGTTGCCACTCGAACCTGATTTTTTTCTGTATGGGATATGCATTTTGTTACGTATGGGATACGCCTAGAGGGGGGGTGCTACTGTGATGGGAGGGAGCCCTTTCACAGGTACTGGGGAGAGTATATATCCACAATAGGATAGCTCACAGGGCGACATGATGTGTTCAGTACTATCGGTAACACCAGACCCCCAAGAGGAACCAAGGGTTGATATATCAATAGGAGGCAAATCTTTTTCTTTTTTAGTAGACACAGGTGGAACTCGCACATGTATACGGGAGGGAACATTTCCCTTATCAGGAAATGTCATACATGCTCGAGGCTTCCCTAGAGCTACAAGTAGAGTTTCTTTTACTGATGAATTGCCAATTTCTGTGGGCGAATGTGACATGTCTGTGCCTTTATTGTATTCTCGGCAGACACCAGTCAATATTCTGGGGCGAGATTTTATAACAAAGCTTAACATGACAATTTCATTTACTGATGATGGCATAGTGTGTTCCACTCCTGGGATACACTATCTAAATGTGGGTGAATTCTTAATGGCATTTGCATGGCATATCGCTCTGCGGGGGTTGCCACTCGAACCTGATTTTTTTCTGTATGGGATATGCATTTTGTTAACATGGTTGCCCGGCTTAGTGTGAAAAACTATGAGAATACCTGATGAGTGTCTGTTTATATCACAGATACCTATCGATGAAGAGTGTGGTCAAGCCATTCCTCTAGAACTAGTTGCAGCTGTAGTACGAGAGGAAATAGCCATTCTCAAAGGATGGGATGAGGGCAGGCCATGGAGAACAGTTATTGCTATTGGGGAAGGGCACAGATTGACTGATGTTACAGATGAGGAGTTGTTTAAGGATGACCCAGTACATGATGAGCTGATATTTGAGATGAATATTACTTATTGGATTAGAATAGAGAAAAGAGAGGTTCAGCACCAAATGATGATAGTGTGGCAACGTCCAGAATATTTTGATGAGGATTTAGAAAAAGTGCCAATTTTGTTATGGGCCACAGACCCCTATGACGTAGGCCTATTGAAGGGGGTAGGAGAAGTTCAGATTAAAGTAACGTCAGGAGCAATTTTACCTCGAGCAAGGCAGTATCACATGCCTCGAGAGGCAGATGAAGGTATTTTTAAGACAATTTTAGCTTTAATGGAACAGGGTATTCTTGTGACATCAGAGTCACTGTGTAATACTATGGTGTATCGGGTGAAAAAAACAGAAAGGTAGGTTGTGGCATTTCATTCGGGACATGAGGCCAATTAACCAGATTGTAAAGGCAGAGTTTCCTCTAGTTACATATCCTGTGACAATACTGTCCCCGTTGAAGCATGATATTTCAAAGTGACTGACTTGAAAAATCTGTTTTTCTCAATCCCGTTGCATAAGGACTCTCAAGATTTGACGTCACTTACTTTCCATAAAACTAAGTTGAAAAGCACAAGGTTACCTCAAGGGTATTGTGAATCTCCATCGATTTTTAATAGGGTCCACCAGATGGACAGAGGCAATATTGAATTAAAAGGGAAAAGTGTTGTGCTGCAGTACGCAGATGCCATTTTAGTTTGCAGCACGACAGAAGATGAGTGCAGAGAAGACTCAATTCAGTTAATGGTCATTCTAGCAGACAAAGGATATAAAGTGGACAAAGAGAACTTACAGTATTGTCAAGAGGAGGTGCTGTACATAGGCGCGTTGATCTTGCATGAGGAAAAAAAGGTTACACCTGAAAGAGCAGAGGCAATTATGAAGACAGCAAAACCACACATTATAAAGCAGATGCAACAGTAGTGTAACTATGTTAGAGCATGGGTATTTGATTATAGTTCATACACAAGGCCACTGTTGCAGGCATTAAAAAAGGCACAAGTGAGTAGTTGTAAAACAGAATGGACTGAAGAAATGGAGGAAGGGTTCAATGAATTAAAGAAAGCAATTTGTACAGTGCCAGTTTTTGGCATTGACACATTTTTCTGAAGAGTTTAACCTAGTTTTGCATACAAATGAGACAGTTATGACAGCAGTGCTTACACAGAGGACTACAGTGGGGTGTAAACCTCTGGCGTATTATAGTGGGTTTCTAAATCCAGTTATGAGAGGACACTTTCCTTGCGAAAAATTGCTGGCAGCAGCAGCGTTCGCCATTGAGAAGCGGTGTGTATTTTATGACAATGAAGATAACTTGCACTAGAGCAGGGCTTAGTTGCCCACCTGACAATAGAGACCCAATCACACCTCAATACTCCATAGAAAGTATATGTAGATGTTTTCCGTTATCCAACCACAATCCAGTTTAGGTTTTACAGTTTGCCACGTAGTGTGACATCAGTTATGACAAAGTTTTACCATAAAAGCTTTTTTTTTATGTAAATCATTGAGACCTTGCCATGAGACTTCCGTTGATGTCTGTTGTAGTCCCTGTTTTAGAGAATTGTTAATAAAACAGCGTACCTTTTGACAACTTCCCAAGACGATCTTTTTATTGATGTCTGAGTAATGTCTGCATCCCCAATCATCCTATAAGAGTGCCACCTCATCTTAGAGGGCCAATACGGGTTCAACAGGCTGGGCTTCGCCTACCAAACTTTGTTGTTCACCCGGGAGGGTCGCTGGCATCCTTGAAAGACAATGCAGGTTTTTTCTTGTCTGTGATTTGGCTTTGTCTGTGTCTCCTTCACGGTTTCCCAGAAACAGCAACCTTCTGTAGGGATCCCTCGATCGGTTGTCCTGCTCCAGTAGGTTCTGCTTCACCCCAGAAATTATGCTCATTCTTTATTCAGTTGCCCTCTTCCTCGGCCCAGTGTTTGTGTAAAAAAGTGTGTGGTGGGGTTGGGACATTAGAGGATCCTATAAAATAGGATAGAGCATGGGTATGGAAAAGTGGCAAATATCACGTCTCACCATCCGCGGCCTTTCCCTCACCCTCCAAAGACTCCTCACCCCGGTGATCCTCCCACACTTGTCCACCCCCAGGGTCTGGATCCAAAGGCGATGGCTCTGTCCTGGCCACACGAGAGAGAGAGAGAGAGAGAGAGAGAGAGAGAGATCCCCAGGGACTAGAAAGTGAGACTCACTTTGGTTGCTCACATTCCCTTCCCCTTATGTGATGTACCTGTCTCTGTTCTCTTATGGACCCTTCTTTTCCTAGGGTTTTGAAGGGAACAGGTAGATGAAGGGTCTAGGGACCATCGCCTACTACTCTTCTTTTGGTCTTGGTATACACTGGGATTGGATGGTACTATTTCTTGAATATCACATAAAACTTGAGAGGGTTGTTTGCTTCCTGAAGTGTTCCCTATCAGAGTTAACCATGAACTCATGGTGGGTCATCTCATCTTGAAAGTTCAATTCTATCCAATCTCATATGGGAGAGGTGTAAGAACAACAATTAGTTAGCCGTTGGGTATGAGGTGAAAATTCACCAGGTTAAGGTATTGGGTTTTGACGGAATGTGGAAAAATTAGGTTAGTCCCTGCCTATGATGACCTATTCTGCAAGCCCTGGGATACGTGCTGGTGAAATGAGAATTGGTTCCCCTCTAATATTAATTGACATGGGTACTTTGTTGTGGATTTTGTTATGCCCATGTACGCAGGTTACCCTAATTATGGATGACTTCTTAAGATTTGCTTCGGAAGCTAGATCGGCTCTTACTGCAGTTTGCTTGTGTGAAAAAGAAAGGGTGTCTCACCCACTATTGCCCCGGTAAATCTCTCTCTGATGGCCAGGGCACAGGCATCACCTTTTGATCCAGACCCTAGGGGTTGATCAGTGCAGGAGGATCACCTTGGTTAGGGGTCTTCAGGGAGTGGGGCTGAGGCAGCCGAGGGTGAGACGCAGTATTCCCCACTTTTTTGTTCACCTAAACCCATTCTATGTTTTAGGATTCTCTGAGGTCCCAACCCCCCCCCTTTTTACACACACACTGATCTGAGAAAGAGGGTGACAGAGTAACAAGACTAATCTTATACATCATACTGGACCACTAATCGGGTCACGGAAATTCAGGCACTTGGTTTTTAAGTGCATGCACCTGTTACACATTAGCTCTCCTCACATGGATGAAAGACAGAACGTAGAGACACACTGGGTGCAAGGTAAAACACGAGTATAAGCAGAACTTCCAGGTTGAAGGCAAACCTATTGGAACAGAGGGACGGACCAGGGGACGAGAGCAGCGGGTCAAAAACCCCAGGAGTTTTCTGCAGGAGGTTATTGCCTTAAACAGGCAACAAAAGAGATATGGAGAAGGCCAGATCCCAAAACAGAAGGCTCCATTGTGTTTAAATGATCCCAGTGACTCTCCCGGGTGAATGGCAGAGTTGGGGAGGCGAGGCCAAGCCTGTGGTACTAACCTTGACTCATGAATTGGAGATAGAATAAAAGGCAATAAAGAAATGCACACAGCCAGTGAGTTTTCAAGTAACCTGAGAGACCGGTGTGTGTTAAAGACAGATTGAAGTCACAAAATTATATCACAAGTGGAGGCTGCACGCGTGTGTGTGAGACTTGAAGAAAGGCAGACCTGTGAATGAACTTGGAAGTAAGGACAGCAGTAAAATCAGTGATACTGAGTAACGGAGTGGTATGGCGAAAGAAGTAGCCCACTCAAAAGTCTCTGTGAAAAGTGCATTGTTTGTAATGATAAAGTGAATGAACTGCAAAAGTGAAGTAAGCAAAATTTAACCCCCAGAGAAGGGGAGAGTGAAAAGCTGGACATTGAACTTTGAGTTGAAGTGGTCCTGTGGAGGTCTCTAAAGAAATCCATGCACATTTGAAAGTCTTCTACCTCAAAAAACATTCTGAGACCGATTGAGGGAGACCCAAAGTGTAATAAGGTTCGGGAAGAGAGCCCCAGCAAGTATTGATGAACTTTGTTGTTAAAGGTCTGAGCCCAACAGAGGGGGATTGGAGTGAACTTTTCTTTGAAGAGGTCTGAGCCCGACAGAGGGGGACCGGCATGACATTTTTGTTGAAATGTTATTTGAAAGACCGGAAAGAGAGACTTAAACGTGGAAGGCCAGGAGAGCCTCGGTCCACATCTTGATCTGTTTTGTGTAGAAAAACTGTGCCAGAGTGTGTCATCCTGCCTACAGGGACCGCCTTACTCCATGTTGTCTACCGTGGGGAGGAAAGCTGATTCAGCAACATTTATTCTTTTGAACACTGATTTTTCCTTTACATGCATTTCTCCTTTATACAAGAGATAGGCAAGGCATTAAGGTTTGTTAACATAGCCATTTCGATTTGATAGATTCCACTAGGACTGTTTTGTTTATCGTTTGATGGTCGAGACTACTCCCATCTTAGTGATAGGGCAAAATAGATGTTTTTTCAAACCCAGAAACTTCAATAAAGGTTTTAAAAATCGTACCGTTTGTGTCAGTGTCATACTTTTGATACCATGCTTCCGCTACATTTGCTACCGGAATCTATCAGGGATTTTACAACTTTTCTGTTAACCACAGACGTTTCATAGGTGCATTCTGTTGGTGATTGGCATAAATATATACTAACTGATTCTGTAATTTCTTATGGAAGTTCCTATTCTTCACCTTGCAGACATCCTATCATCATTGGTTCTTCTATTTGGTGTTTTGGACAGTGTATTGCCATATGACCGGTTGTTCTACATGAGAAACAGATAAGGGAGGAGGTTTAACACTTTTAATTTAGTTTAGTTTATTTGCTCATATAGCGCACCAAACCTGAGGGTATTTGGGTGCTTTTTCTTATGAAAACAACAAAAGTTACATCCATGTGCTACAGTACTCATTACAGAAATAGAATTGATGTGAAACAGAAAAGGAGAGGTAGGCAGTAATCTTGTGTTACATATCAGAGTAACTGACCTAGACTGGGAGGTTGGTTAAATGCAGAAATAAATAGATTGCAGAATGCGGACTAGAGTAGTGTCTAGTGTCACATATCTAGACCCAGATACTCAGGTAAGGAGGTGAGCTGTGGTAGTTTGTAGTTCTTAATGGAGCTGGGAAAAGAGCCAAGTTTTAACCATGTTTATGAAGGCCAAGAAAGAAGGTTCAGATCTTAGTGCTGTAGGTAGGGAGTTCCAAGTCTTAGCTGCAAGTACTGCGATGCGGGCCCACCGGCTTTTTTGTAGTTTGAATTTGGGGATATTAAGGCAGTGAGAGTAGTTGGATCTGTTAGGTCTGCTGGAGTGCTTTCTGGAACATGTACCGACTAGATAGTTTGGGCTAAGTTTGAGAGGCATTTGTGGGTGATCCTTAAAGTTCTGAATGTGATCCTGTCTTGGATAGGGAGCCAGTTAGTGTTCCGTCTAATTTGTAAAATGCGATTGAACTGTGAATGTTTAGAGCCGTTGTAGGAGTGTTGTTTTGTAACACTTGTAGATTGTTCAGGTTGAACTTACTGGTGCCTAAGTAAAAGGTGTTACAGAAGCCAAGTTTCAAGAGTATAAGAGCTCTAGCCAAAGTGATACAGCTCTCAGTGGACAACAAGGGCCTGCACGCATTCATAAGTTTAGAAGTCTAAGCCGTTGCTGATGCTGTTGCATTAACTTGTCTGCAGAGGGAGAGGATGGAGTCCAAGTACACTCCTAACGTCTTGACATCATTGGATACTTTTATGATGTTCCCATCCATGTTGAAAGAGTTGTATTGGGCGTCTAAGTTATTAAATTGTGACCTACAACTGATGAGTAGTATCTTGGTCTTTTCATCATTGAGACATAGGCCATGATTGGCCATCCAACCCTGAATGATGAGGTAGGTATCATTCAGTAGTTTGGAGTCTTTGTCATAGAAGTCGGAGAGAGTGATGAGGATCTGCATGTCACCTGCGTAATTCGTGTAGGAGACACCCAAGTCATCTAGGTGGTCAAACAATATCTTTGAAAAGATATTGTAGAGTCAGGGCAATGCAGGAGCCCTGTGGGACTAAGTCAGTCTTTGTCAAATCAAAATGGTCTACACTAACAAAACCTAATGCCTGTCCTACATCTCATACAAAAATTGTGTAAAGTGTAATGTGTATGCAAAGGAAAATCAGTGTTATAACATAAAGGATCAAAGTGGCTGAGTCAGCTCTCCTCCCCACATGGACAGCACGGAGAACGTTGGCCCCCATAGACAGGATGAAAAACTCTGGCTCAGGTTCTCAAAACAACGGCAGTTCAGAATGTGGATCGAGGCCCAGCTGGCCTTCCACGTTAAAGTCACTTATTCCAGCATTCCAAATGTTCTTTCACAGTTCACATAGGTCTCCCTACTTCGGGCTGGACCTCTTAAAGCTTTAACTGGGTCGCATAGGTCTCCTTCAGCCAGGCTCGATCCTCTCAATCACCAAGTACCTGATTCAATGCAAATCTCCCTCAGCCAGGCTCAGACCTCACAATCACAGCACTTGCAGGTGTTCCCTTCCCTAAGCTTAATGCACATTTGTTTAGGTTTCCCTTTCTCAGTTCCAGTCTCCCTCAGTCGGGCTCAGAACTTTCTTCAGTTCACACTTATGTTATTTGCCCTAGTGTCTTTTGGTTTTGGTAGTTCAGTATCATAAGCAAATAGTTCAAAGAAATCTCTCTCTTTAAGCATTCAACTGTTCACTTCCCCTTTTGCTGGGGTTACCCTTGACCATTACGCATTTCACAGTTAGTTCACTTTGCCGCTTTATAAAAAAGCATTTCATATTTTGCGTATACCTTCGATTGGGCTGCTTCCTTTCACCGGATCACTCCGCTACTCTGTATCACTGGCTTTACATTATTGAGCCACTTAAAACTTAATCACTGGTTAGCTTTCTTTCAGGTCTCATCAGGATGTGCGCAATCATCACTTGTGAGATATACTGCTGCGGCTTCAATCTTTCCTTGATGCAAACCAGCCTTTCAGGTCTTTACTTTCACTATCTCACTAGTATTGTGTATTCCTTTCTTGTCTATGCAGCTTTGATTCACAAGTCACAGCAATACCACAGGCTTGGCCTCGCATCCCCAACTCTGTTGTTCACCTGGGTGGGTCGCTGGTGTCCTTGAAACACAATGCAGGTTTCTTCTTGTCTGCGATTTGGCTTTCTCTGTTTCTCCTTCACAGTTTCCTGGACCCAACAACCTTCTTTAAAGATCTTCAGGGTTTCCCTACCCTTTGCTCTAGTCCCTCGATCAGTCGTCCTGCTCCAGTAGGTTCGCCTTTGCCCCGGAAGTTCTACTCCTTATCGTGTTCCACCTTGCTCGGAGTGTGTCTCTATGTTCCGCCTTTTATCCGTGTGGGGACAGCTAATGGATATCATGTGTATGTGATTAAAGTCAAGTGCCTGACTTTGCCTGATCCAATTAGCTGGACATGTCCAATGACATATGTAAGTGTTAACCTGTTTACTCTCAGTCGACCTCTTCCTTGGCCCAGTGTTTGTGTAGAAAGTGGGAGGGAGTTGGGATGTTGGGGGATCCTATAAAATCGGATAGGGCATGGCTATGGCAAAGGGGAGAATAACGCATCTCACCATCGGTGGCCTCACCCTCGCTTCCCTGAAGACCCCCTCACCCAGGTGATCCCCCCCACTGGTCAACCCCCAGGGTCTGGATTTTTAGTTGATGGCTTTGCCCTGGTAACCAGAGAGAGAGATCCCTGGGGACTAGAAAGTGAGACACCATTTGGTTTGACACACCAGTGACCATAGCTGGTGGGCCCTAAACTATGTGCCCCCTGTTGCGTAGCATATGACCACAATGACATCACAGATGGCATCACTGGATAAACATCTGTCAGACATTCATCTTGTTGCAAGTTGGATTGGAGTTCCTTAGACATCTTTCAGAGGTCTTCCAACCCTGGATTATCTTGTCGAACGGACAATCATATTATATCCTCTTGATCGTATGTATATATATATATATATATATATATATATATATATATATATATATATATATATATATATATATATATATATATATATATTGGCCTAGGCCAAGTTACTCTGCGAGGAAATCCGCGTTGCAAGATCCTGACCTTAGATCCGTGTAAGCTGCCATTTTAGGTTCATCCACCATTTTCGATTCTTATTCTAAAGTCACCCTGTGTTCAAAGATGGTGGACAATGGCGTTTTTGAATGTAACATGGCCGTCTTGACTTCTGTATACAAGTTAATGTATAAACTGCCCGCAGGCCAAATGTTAGGGTCATGTGCTGAGACCTTGGGACTCATTACGACCTGTGCGGTAACCATGGTGCTAGTAGCGCCATGGTCGCCGTCTGTATTTTACTGATTCCGCCATGGTGAATGGCGGAATTACCACCCCATTCCAAGGTTGGCAGGGCGGTAATTCCCCATTCACCATTGGCCCTTCCCCATTCCCATTTTTGCCCCCATATGGCTCAATGGAAATGGGGAAGGTGGTAGCTACGGTACCACAAATTGCGGTACCGTAATTACCTCCAAGGTCCCTTTTGCGGGTCCAATCCTTAACGGTTGGTAAAACCAGCTGTTAAGGTAGGGACCCGCAAAGGGACCTCGTAATTAGGCGGTAAGGGGTTAACGGCGCTGCCACCTTTTACGGCACCATTAACCCCTTACCGCCTGGGTCGTAATGAGGCCCCTTGTCCTTCGTTGATCTGTGTATAGAGGATTACCTGTGACATCGATACTAATCCATGAACATATATTGTGTACAATACTGTTTGAGCATCTTATGTCAACACATGTTTAACTATATTGTTAAAGATATGTGCAAAGGCTCAATGGGAAATCCGAAGACACACTGTTGCTATTGTAACTTGTTTGGCGAATGTATTAAGGATAACTCCTAAATGTATGGATGCATACATTAGGAACAAACTCGGCACGAACCCTAGATCCGAGATTCATTATCCTGCAAGTGGGTTGGACATCATGTTTTGGAGTGTATAAAAGGTGCAACTATTCTGATGTACAGTCTCACTCACTGAGCACACCGAACAGGGCTGGTTTTCGCTGTGTGGTACTGAGGGCCTGAGAGCTATCTGTTGCTTTGTCCCTTGAAACTGTTCAGTTGTAGAATAAAAATCTGTGTATCTTTTGAACCCGCGTTTGGTGTATTTCCTTTTTGGGTACTCAGCCTCAATATCGTTTTTTGCTTTCACAATATGTGACTATCAGTAGCACCTGTGTTTGTGTCTCTTTCGCTCCCATATTATAAACGGTTGCTCCGGGGGATCTCATGTGCCTGTGCTTTCAGTTCCACTGACCCGTATCCCACTTAACACAGTGTACCATTTAGACATAGATGATCGCAATGAGTGGGGGAGATGAACATCCAATACATGCCTCCCTGAGCAAAATTACAAATTAGGCACAAACAGGCAGAGATAACTGGGTATTTCCAGGAGGGTCTATGTAAGGTGTAATGCTGTGATATTTTTAAAAGGCTTCATTCCATCCCTGCCTGAGGAAGTGGAGACATTCTGCGCTCCCCATTCATTCATCAATCCTCAGATTTGTATTCATTCATCTATGTCTCCCTCACACACTCTCCATTCTCTATGCTTTCACATTGCTTTATTTGCATGTGCTAATACACGATACAACAGGCAAAACTATTGGCTTTGACAAAGCTTGCTTTTCTATTGTGGTGGAAATATATTTGAGCACCTTAGAAACCTTTAAAATTACTTGTATGGCTTTGCAACGTATAAGATATCAATAACATTTGTTTTTTGTATTTATAATTATCATATTGCATGGGGCGTTTACCAGGTATTCGGTAATATAACCGAGATCAATATATTTAAAGAAAGAAATAGAAGATAACATTTTTAAATACACTGTAACATAACAGATGTGCATTTTGCAAACATGGAAGGGCCTTTCACAATTAAGCATTACACATGCTCTCCTGCAGGGAGAGGCATTTGAACTAAGTCTAGAGCTTTCAGCGAGGAAGATGAATCTGCAAATATTCAAGGATTTGAAAAAACCTCACACAATGCCATCGGATGCTAGCCCACAATAAAGGAGACATTCAGGAAAGAAAGTGAAGGCGCGCCGCTGCCATGCTGCGTATCTGATCCAAGGCCCTTCCAAACCATTAGGAAACAGCATTAGTAGTCTGCCTAGAAAGCAGTTTGAGCAGAAGAAAGCAAAACACAAACGGAGCATGTTGTGCGCAACCACAGGCGCCATGGCTGTGCATTTTCGTTAGTATAACACTTTTATTCTGTCTGCATAAGAAAAAAGAAACATGCCCTAGTATTAACACTAGATACTCAATGCTGCATAATTTTTAAGCGCGCACCAACCACTGTAAGATAGAATAACTACTGAGAGACCAAAACTCTACATAATGATGTTCCAATTACGTATCTATTCATCTCTCCTACTTATTGCTCTGACGTTATTTGTATAGGACCCAGCATATTGCTTAGCTGGCAGACATTACACCAGGGAGTAATTAATGTACTTTCTGTTATTGTGAATTATTCTGTATACTCCCAAATGCGTTATTTGTGGTTATTTGATATTGCAAATGTAGACTTTGATAGCTCATGAAAAGGTAAGACAATATGTGACCTGGCTGTATAATTTGGTTGAAGAAAGGTATTTGCAGTACCTTTCCTTCTAAATGTGTTTGCAATCAAGCGCAGTCTGTGCTTTTTGTCTACACCTTCAACCCTGACAGTCATTAAGAACACGTTTTGAACAACCGTGCGTATATGGGTACAATTTAGGATATGTTTTGTACCTTCACATGCATTTTCAGAATTTACAGAATACAGTGTAAACCTGTGAAAGCACGGAATTCACGTGCATTAAACATCACCGGTTACTACATTCTATATGCACCAATAGAGCAAGGAAATTATTGGAATTTTTGACTTTTTGTTTGATTTGCCTTTTTTGTTTACTTTTATATAAAAAAAAGTTATTGTATTCCCTCGTCCAAACTGTGACAATTACACATTTTAGTGCACTTTCATACACTTTCTGCACCACTTGCATCAGGACAATTCAGTGATAAATTAGGTGTGTAGATTAGAAGATTACGCCCATTGAACAATATTGCGGTGATAAACACGTGGTGGTACGGTCTGTACCAGTAAGTAACGGTCTTCCACAAAGGGTTCAATCACCAATAGCACCCTATCAAAACATCCATTAAAAAAAAGGTTTTCTTTGAGGAAAAGATACGTTACCTGGATGCATCTCTTGTCATCATAGAAATAAAAAGCCAAATGCAAGATAGCTGCTTTGAAAAAAGATAAAGAAACTCAAACAGGAGTACTTTTTGTTTTCACATGGTGGCCACAACCACGCAAGGTGGAGCAGCCGAGAAGGCGTAAAGAAAAGGTATGTGGACAAAACACTACTAAGATCGTGTTGGACAGTACATTTCAAGCGTTTATTTTCAACAACGTTCACAGATACCATGCCCTAATTCTACACAAGCTTTAAAAATCATAAAAGGTGGGGCAGTGCATATCACTAAGAATATGGAGTGGTGTCCTTAAAGTGGCAGAGTCACTCTATTTAATTCTGTAGTCTATATAGATTCAATAAGTAGAGCATAGATTGAGGACTTCATGTTACAATAACACAGAAGGGACCAAACTCACCTGAACTCAGAGATGTCTTTATGGGAGGGCAAAAGGGGCATGTTGTGGGGTACATTTAAGGCCTAGGGCAGAACCCCCCACCTACAACAAAAACTACATTTCAGCAGTTGCCCAAAAATGGCTGTGCTTTTGTCTGCTGAGCGCATATGGGGCGAGAGTTGAACATAGCCACCCCAAGAATAGCTGCATTTTGTTTTCATCCACGTGAATATAGAGAAAACAAATACAATTCAGAATTCTGTGCTGTCATTTAAATATTCAAGGATTAACAGAAAATGACCTAGATGTAAAACGGCATTGCACGGGTGCTACTTTCATTTTTAACATCACACAGTGTTGTTCTATTAAAACACAGCCCTATCAGTGTATTTCAATGTGAACACCATCAAATAAGGCCATCCCTCCCAGAAAGGCATTGTTTCAACCGTAAAGTTCATGAAAAGCAAGGGAATTCTGCTTCAATTCTGCATGGCTTGGATTTACTTTTTGAAATAAACCAACACACGCAAGGTACTTCAAAGGAAAGATGCTCCGCCTTGCTTGTGTCAATTACCAAGAAACCATTTTCAAGCATATCTCTGTGTTCAGAAACTGATCAGATCTATATAAAGCCTTTCAGGAAGTAAATGCAAAGGAAACTGTGTGCAGAGAAAACCTGCATCTGGTGAAATCACCATGAGAAAGACAATGAACTTGTGTAAATTTGTTGTTGCCAAGCCAAAAATGACATTGGGAAAGCTAAATGTGAAATAAAACTGTAGCTCGCACAGAAACACAATTATACATGTGGGGAGGGGGGCTGCAAAGATATATATTGTGCTCTGCTTTTCCCCCCAAAAGACAAATCATCCTGGCTGAGGCCCAGGAATTTCTGTCAAACTGGTGTGGCAGCAAGGCTAATTCCACACCTACCAGTGATTAAGGCTGCAGGGGCAGGTGCCCTGTTCTTATGGACCTGCCAGTGTGAAAATTACAGGTTCTCCCAGACTGCTAGGCAGAACTTCTCCCATGTCCAACGGATGGGAGTGAAGCCCTGTGTTTTGCCTCATAGGTGTGATTTCCTCTCCCTGCAACAACAGTATCTACTTGAGGATTTCAAACAGGGAGTCATGGAAACCCTTGTGCAAGCTGACCATGGGAAGACCATTTGGATGGTGGGGGTGGCAGCGCTGCCCACATCTTGGGCAAATCTACCTCATTGACAATGCAGAAGATGTATACTTTAAGACATTTTTCTTTGCAATTTGAATAAGCAGCGATGTGATATTATGACAGTGTTAATGTAATTTTTGGACAAACACAATAAGACTATGTGCAGCTCTCTGGCATGTGTGTGAACTGAAATGGCAAGAGAAATGTATTTCTGGGGAAGCATAAATGGCATGGATATTAAACTTGGTGAAACCATGCCAAATACTATTATGCTTATATGTAGCCAACTGTAGAATTTTAGATAATATGTGTTTCTCCTGAAAATGGCGAAATTGTGCCCAAGGATGAGGCAACATCACACAGAATTGGCATTCGAACCAGTATATTCCTTGTGAAAAACGGGATCTGCCTATTTGATTTTTATGAGGGTGACTATTGTAAATATGAGGTTTTTGTTCCAAAACTTATTTTTGGTAAAAAGTAACTGTAGTGAGACAAAACAAGTCATAAAAATACACACACAAAAACTGATGTCACTTCCCCTGAACCAATCAGCTCGGGGGGAGGTGGGAGGACTGGTAGGCTGGCCTATCCTAGGATAAGACTAATTCTTGGGTGCGTCCACCCATATTGTAAAATTGTATGATGTCCATCTGGCTATTTAAAGGGTAGACAGGGAGACATCGAGATATTCAACTTCAAAATTCACCCTGCAAGATTCCAAGATTCTAGAACCAGGTCCAGAGATAGCTGATCTCATCCAGGCAGAACCACCTATTCAGAACCACATTCATCCAGATAATCCAGGGAGAAAGGAGGAAGGGCAGTTGACACTGTTAGGAGAATCCAGTGACCAGACTCTTTGCCCAGCTGAATCATCCCTCTGTCCACATTGACCAGACTTTGCCCAACCGTTCCCTACCAGGAGAGCCCAGCTGACCTAGTAACCAGATCTCCTGTCCCCACTGACCGTGGCCAGATCCGTGGCCCCACCATCTAGAAACCCTGCTGGCTGTCCGAATTACCAAACCCAAGCTTGCCTTTTAAGTATGTCACACAGTACCCAAAAACTGCATATCCCTCTATTTTACCCTGCTTCCTGTCCAAACTCTATTAAAATCCTATAAAAACCCTTATCATTTCTCAAATTGCCAGTATCTTCTGTTCACCATTTTCCCTAGACGAATCTGTGTATGTGTCCATATCTGTTAGCATATTTGTTCTTTATTTCTTTCAGTTACCTGTGGAAGTCCCTTGTATCGTTTGGAATAACTCACATTCATTCCTGTATAAAGAGATTGACTGTGATTACAAACTCTACAATCTTAACTGCACAGCCTAGCCAAAACTTCACAATCAAACTCTACAAATAAAACAGTACACAAATGTTTGCGTTCTGGATATTTGATTCTATGGGTGTGTTATGCTGCGGTGGTTGTGGCCAGGGCGTATAATCTTGGGTGCATGGCCTACGCCCTAAGGCCTTCGGCCATGTATCCAAGACTCTAGGCCCTGGCCACAACCACTGCAGCATAACACACCTATAATACCAAACATTTTCACTGTGGTATGTGGGCTGCTTATAGGGGATATTAATTACAATGAATACTCTACTAACAACCCAAAATCAACATCATACTAAAGTGAAATAGCCAGTAGTGCATTGACTATATCCACGGACAGCCGCTACGACTGTGGACATGGCAAACACATCAGGGGCACCTGCCACCTAAACAAATATAGTATTTGACCCATCTCTTACTCCCCAACCCTCCCCAAACACTTCTGCACACCAACACACTCCCCAAAATTGGATTTTGCCTCTGTTCGCCGCTACACTGTGGTGGATCCAAGATGGCGAGGACATTGAAACAATGTGACGCACCTCACGCATCACCCCAGCCAATCTGAAAACATGTAGTTTGTCGCTTGTCCGCGGACATGCCGCAAGCTGACTAGCCAATCGATGTCCTGTCTGCGGAGCGAACAGGGAAGTGTGTCCGCGGAGCGGACATAGATATCACTAATTTTTTTGCCTTACGTTCTGGCCATTAAAAAAAAATAATCTACTGGACAGATTTACACCAATCTGCTCCTGCCGCAAATTTGGTGGAAATCCGTCCAGCGGTTTGAGCTGTAGGCTGTAGGCGTGCGCAAAGTATTTTCCCATTATTTCTATGGGAAAAAAATACATTTTGGGATCCCTCCTGTAACTTTGCCCCCCCCCCCAAACCAAACCTCACAAAAATTTGCAAAATAATTCAGAGTCGGCCTTATACTTTTTTTGCAAAGTTTGGTGGGGATTCGTCCAGGGGGACTGAAGTTATAAACCGCCCAAAAAGTGCTCTTAATATGGGATTAGCAATTTAACCATAATTACAAATACACAGCTACTAACGTGGCTGTGTAATCTCTATATATATATATATATACACACACACACATTATTAACTATCTCACTTTCTACAACTATATCTATATGACAGGTTAAATAAAGTAGTTAGCAATTGTATAAATGAACATTATGTAAAGAAAAATAAACTTAAAATCGTAAAATAACCGTTTCAAAGAGAAGGCGTTTCTACAGTGTAGTATAGATAAACTAAATGCTGTATGATTAACTCAACTACACTAACCATTTAAGTAACTACGAACTTGATTTTGCATCCGCAAATTCTAAATGGAATTGCCCACAATGTCAATAGTTTGTGCACCTTTAAAGGCATTTTGCTACAATGAAAATATGTTTCAATACTGTTTAAAACATTATTTAATATTAAATAATGTCAAATGTGCAGATTAATTTATGCAACCTTAACCAGGAAACCAGGATATATACCCTAACTATGTCTACAGTTTTACAAATAAAAGTATGTAGACATGCCAACATTGTAACATTATTTTGAGTATAAATCTTTTTAATGTGTACTTATACCAACATTTCAAATAATAGGAACACAATAAAAATGTCTGTGTTTGTAAACATATTAACACTTACCAAAAGCTGCACTAAGAAACTAACAAATATTAGTTCCATACTTCTTGTGAAATCTGTGTACGTTCTTTGGTCGCCCATGTGCACACATGAGAAGTTATTAATGACATTTGAAAATGTAAACATCATATTTTAAACTTTTAAAAACTGGGAAATATTATTTAAACTTCTGTTTGCACATAGAGTTGTGTGCAGTGTTGTATACTTTTTTATGAAATCAAACTTGATTTTAAAATATAATTATGATAATTATCTCTACATTTCCATTAGAATCCTTTTTTTAATCTAGTGTGCGTCCTTTTTTTGGCCACCTAAACCACTATAAACAATTAAAAAACGTACACAGTGCAAAGACAATACATTATACGACTTTTCTGAAAACTTCCACACTGCAAATAGAACATCTTTAAACATTGAACAAACTAACACTTAAAGTAAGCTGTTTTCTTTTTTAATTGCATTGGGATACGTTTTTACAACGCTGTGTGCATCCTTATTTTGTCACCTACACACATGACAAGCAAGACACAGTATATCTAAATCCTTCCCTAAATCTCTTATTAGTAGTTAGATTTCATTTATTTTACAAACATTGTGCTTTATTCTTTTTCTATATACATCCTACTGTTTATTTGTTACAAATGTAAACAGTCATGACCTTCTACACTCCTTAACACTCAAAATAATCTACATGAACCATTTAGGTAACCCAGCACTTATAAGGAACACTTGTACATATTAAAATATACATTGTTTTACACAATACAACAGAAGTAGAAGATTGCAGAATATTATCTCTACATTTATGCCATACTGATTTTAAAATACATCCTAGTAACAATTCATCATCTACTTTACATAAAACACGTATTACCCTATTCTTGCATTTCAAACTTTTATTTTGCATGTTTATATTCACAACTGACATGTTAATGTTCCTACCATTTTAGCCGTGTCCTTGAAACATAATCAATACATACTTATTGCAAACTAGATTTTGCAGTGTGAATTGTGAATCACAACCACGGTAACTGCATTGCATGTCATGGAATGCTTTAGTTAGAATATCAGAAAGTGTGCATTTTTCTGATCAGGGATAGAAACTTATAAAAATATTTCAGAAAGATACTGAGAAGTGTAATCTTGTGTACATTGTGGACACATATGATTCCACTAGTAACTAATTCCTACATATATATCTACACTAACAATTTCCTGCAGTAATACTTTGAAGACAGTCATTACAAGTTATTGACTGTCTTCCTGTGTATTTTGTGAACATTTTTGATTTCCACTTGCAACAGCTACTACATTTCAGAATGATTTTGCTGAATGTGTACTGTTTAGTTTTTCATCTACAGATATTTTAAGAAATGAAAGTTCCACACATAGCTGTTTTTCTGCTGTGGAAGCTATCTCTTGCATCAATTCTGTCATTTGAAACAACATACACAAAGGTACATTAGAATATCATTCAACGCCTATTTAATTTATAAATCTGCATTGAGTGTATGTCATAGTTGAATGACTCTCCAACTCAAGCAGATTCTGTTGTGTTTTAGTCTTAAGAGGAATTATGTTGTTAAAATGTAGTTTCACTGACTCCTTAGGTTTACTGGCTAAGTGCTTTGTAGGTACAGGTATACGGTTCAGGTGGGGAGCATACAGTACATGTGACCTATTATATTTTTCAATGCAAGAAATGTCAGCTGTCACTTTTCTTTCATCAAACCTTATTAAAAATCAACGTTCAATATTTTTCACACATGACAGAGCTACATATTACATACCTTCTTTAAACACTGTTGACCAATGTCAATAAGTTTTGCTTCTAAAGTCAACGCTCGTGATTTATGAATAGTAAATGCATATGCAGGGCACAATGGAATTGTTCTTTTTTCACAAAAAGCATGAAACTTGCAGAGGTCTGAAAAATCGAATGAATTTCTTCTACAGGATCAACCATTACTTCAACATGTTCAATACTTTTACTGTGAGGAAAAGTGTGAAATTCAATCATTCTTCCCTTTTGCTCCATTGACTAGACCAAGTCCTACATTCAAGTTCCTCTTTCACATTACTCGTGCATTGATGCAGTTTTAAAACTGCTTCTAGACCTGCTGTTTTAGAAATTGAATTATCTTTTTGAACTATTCAAGCTTTTGCTCTCTTATCCAACTTTAATAGCATGACATGACCATCTAAACATCATACAATTCTATCTCTGCAACATTTTATTTCTCTGACAGTAGCATTGTAGAGTTAAACGGTTACACTCTGCAGCAACACATACAATGTTTCTTTCCTGAAGAGCCAACATTACATCAGAAAATCTGCAAATCCTCAAGAACACCTGTATGAATCATATTAAGCATTTCAAAACAACTCCACAATGTTAAAATGACCAATACATCCTATAGTTTTGTGACTATCCTAAGATTGCAGCATTTTGAAAATTGGTTGACTTTTCACAGGAGTTAATTTGAACAAGTCTCCAAAAACAAGCACATGTTTACCTGCAAACAAAACATAGTCAGTCTTCAAAACCTCTTGCATTTGCAAGTGAATGAAAGCTAGCATCAAGTTAGACACCATGCTTACTTCATCTACACTCAAGGGATTTAACATTCCAATAACCTTTCCTACTTCTTGTGCTGAACTTGATACACCTTTTTGATACTGTAGTTTGTTATTATGCTCCACTGGTAGCATCAAAATTCGATGTAAAGTAACACCTTCTACATTGAATCCTGCTAAACCTGTTGGAGCAGTTATAATGCATGACTAAGAACAATCAGTTACATTTTGGATCATAGCTCTTATTGCATGAATTAAAAAAACATGTACCTGTTCCTGCTTGTCCATTAACATACAACTGGTCATGCTGTAAAAACCTATCTTTGATTTTATAATAAACTTATTATGTGCACTAACTATTTCATCATAATATGCATCTGCAACTTTAGTTTGTTGTATTGCACTTTTTACTTCAGCAAGTTCAGCATCAGTTTTAATTATTGGCTCACCAAGCACATTTTGACTTCCTGCTGCGGAGTCTTGACTGCCTTCAGGAGTCGCTGTTGCTAATGTGGCTGCCAAAAGTTCTTCTTGACGTAGTTCTTTCTCCAGTAACTCCAAGTACTGCTCAAATTTCAGACATGAAAAAAGCATTTTCTCTTTGAAAATATCATTCTTCAAAAGTTTCAAAACATCCAATCAAATCACTCTCTGCATGCCAGGGAAAGAACAACTGCAAAAGACAAAAATGAAATCATTCCTTTTTCTCTGCAGTTTAGCAAAACAGGTTCATAAGGATGATGAGACCTACCTTCTCATGTCTCACTAGACAACCGGTACAATCATGTACTTATAATCAGCCTCTGTCACTGTGTGCTTTAATATGTTGGCATGAGTAGTGTTTTGCTACTTCATATACCGAAAGATCCTCTAACTCTACAGATTGATTGGGATGATATGTATCAATCAAGTTGGTTTTCAGAATCTCTTTTCGGTCAATTACTGTTTCAGCTAACTGCTGAATTTCACTCGAAGACTTCAGTACCAATTTCTAGTACTATTTGAGCCAAGACTTAATCAGAGTACATTAATGCTAGGTCCATACAGAGGCAAATTAGTTAGCTGATCTGCAGCGTTGATGCTACAACACTCTCTATGTGAGTGCATCTTCAGACCAATGCTTACATGTTTCTAAGACTTTTATCTGCTGATAAGTCTGCCCATACCTCTGCTGCATTACTCTTTTCAGATTTTGTCATGTATGCTGTAACATAACGAGCAACAGCTGTTGTGTCATCAGCATTATGCAGTATATCAGTATTTTCATTTAAAAGCTTAGCGATGACAGGATGGTAATCATTAATTAATTAACATTCTGTGCCTATTTTTAAATTATAGGTATTTCCTGGTGACTCACCAGTAACATGGTGTTGAACATATGACATCAAACTATTCACTCAACCATCTGGTGTCACACACTTGGAAAGCCAAATCTGCACTGACTGTAGTACTTGTCTTTACTTCTGTATTTTCTCTTGAAATTGTTACACCTTGTTCTGTAGATCAGCATTCACATGCAGAGCAGGAATGGAACAAGTAACATATTTTTCTATGAACTCCATCACACAACCATCACTTTATTTAACAAACATTTTAGTATGATGTACAGCCAGCATCTGCGTATGATGAAATTGACGCTTACATCTAGTTTTATCAAGACAAGCTAGAGAGTGACCCAGAACAATATTATTTCTGTGCAAAACTTAATTCTCTTTAAGACTTTGCACAAAATAGGGCACATCTATACCTCAGTTTGCTTTTTAGTTTTTATTCTAGACTGGCCTAAACTTTTAAATTCTGTATTATCAGATCTTGGGATTTCTTCTTTTTTAGAAATCACACCGTTTGGGACTTCATAGCTACACCCATTGTCAGCAATAACAAGGGGCACATTCTTTCCTTGAATGTAACTCTCCACATTAAGAAATCCTTCTGTTTGAGAAGTGTGTTCACACTCTCTGTCACAAACATCACAAAGGTTTTCACGTGTAAGTGCATGAACTGTTGCTATATTTCTGTGGGTTGGTGTAGTCAACTTTTGTCATTTCTCAATGTTATTCAATACAAAAATGAACACTTTTCTTTTCATATTAAAAGCTTTTGCAATTATTACTTCTACTTTTTTCTATTGCAAAAAACACTTCACAACATATCTACATTTTGGTTTCACACTTCTCCAAAGATTTGTAAAAACTTGAAAGTGGTACATTTTTCTATACATATCTTTATTCATCTGTTTCAAATTAATGACACATTTGCTATCTTTTCTTCTAAAAATATTTGTTTTTTTACTAACTACTAACAGGTTTGATACATGTTTTCTTTTATCACTTTCACTTAAAATATTCTGGCTTCCATTAATTTCTTCAGTTGGCACATCTATCTGAAATTGCACATTCAAAACAATATTATAAATAACAACTATAGATGTATTATCAGCACTATTTATATGTATATTTGGAAACAGTGCTTTTTAGAATATTATATTGCACATTGTTTATGCTTCCTCATAGACATTATAAAGGAATGCTGTAAGAAAAAAGAATATTATAACTATATACACACATAGAGCCTCATTACACGGTAGGCGGTAGGGGTTTACCGGTACCGGTAAGGGCACCGGTACCGGTAGACCCCTACCGCCTTACTATGAGTTCTCTTTGTGGGACCCGACTTTAACAGCTGGTTTTACCGTAATTAGCACCTTCCCCATTCCCATTATGCCCTATGGGGGCACAAATGGGAATGGGGAAGAGCCTTGGTGAATGGGGAATTACCGCCCCCACTCACCTTGGAGTAAGGCGGTAATTCCGCCATCCACCAAGGCGGACACAGTAAAATACCAGCGGCAACGATGGCGCTAATAGCGCCATGGTTACCGCCTACCGTGTAATGAGGCCCATAGTCTTGTAAAATAAAAATAAAATGGGTAAATGTGGGCTACAATGCAATACTGACACCCATGGTGTACCTCTTTTTTTGGCACACACAGAAACATTATTTGAGGACTCTTTTATATAATCAGAGATTTTACTACTGAGAGCATTCTAAAGGTTATGTGTGTAGATGTAACTGCTACGTCCATTGCAATATACATTATGTGACAGATGTTTGCACAGTTGACATGCTCGCAGAAACCATTCTAAATGATAAATACTTCAAATTTGACCAAGATCACAAAAAAGTGTGACAACACTTTTTTGTGAGCTTGGTCAAAGTGTATCAACTTTTAGATAAGTGTAAATACAAATATACACTAAGCAATCTAGAAGCAGGATTGTGTTTTAACACTTCATTAGGATTAATCAAGTACCTTGTAGATTAATAAAACACACACATTGGAAACGATAACAATAAAATGGGAAAGAATCAATTTCCAAATAGTGTGCACTAATTTTAGCACTTAGTGAAAGTAGTGAGAGAGGATAGAGTGAGTTTCTTGTCTATCCCCCATACAAGGTAGGCGTTACAGCAGCGCTTTCTAGGGGTAGAAAATCACAGGGAGGGATACTAAGATCTTCTTTGTAGGGACTTTTATTTAGATGTAGGGAGTCTAGAAGCAGGATTAACTTTTCAAATAAAGTGGTTCTCTCAATATTGTGTTATACTGAAGCGGATTGAGACAGAATGAGCTAACCCCACGACTCCTATTGTTAGTGAATACTGATGGAATGGTGCAATGGAAGGCGCAGCTATCAATTGTCCTGGGCAATTCAGTGAGGGTGCAATGTATGTGATGTTAAACGTACCAGTGTGCTCCTGCAACGTTCCAGGGGAAACAAAACGGGGCGTGTAACGCACAGGCACCCCAAAAATGAAAAATACATGTATGCGACTCCTCTGTAGGCCATGTGAAAAGAACAAATGTTACGCAGTACGCTGTGGGCACCCAGCAACACAAAAAAATAAGTATGCAAAGGTCACATAAGCTACTGTGATGTTAAGTAAGGGGGTACGCAACACACAGGGGCACCCACAGTATGCAAAATGCGTACACAACTCACCGTCAGCCTCAAAAGTACATGCGTGTGTGCGCAGAGACAAATCCCCCACCAAAACAAAAAGCTTTCACAGTTGCAGTAGTGAAGAGATTGCGTGGAAACAAAGTTCACACGTACATCCGCTACAACTCACACAAGCGTGTGATGGTCTCCTACGCATTACTACTTTATCCCGATCTTGAACACCATGGCCAATGTTCAGCATGTGTCACGTAACTTTAGTGCTTATGCCGTTTCCCCTGATTTCACGGTAACATGCTTTCTGCACATGCAGAGTCACTCTGTTTCCGGCTGCCCACGCGAGTAACACGGAAGACCCACATTCCTGCATACCAATCAATTTAACTGCCTCCAAGAGTCCTGAGCTGCCTTTCTACGAGTCATCTGCTGCTGCCTGCCCACTTGGTGTGCAGCTGCCCACATGCCCGGCAATTTTGGTGCCTGCTGTACAGCCATTGCCAGTGCTCCTGTCGTCGGACCTGTGACCACCTCTGCCGATCCAGAAGACCCCCGACGTGCCAGACCATCGCTCCACAGCCCATAAACAGGACCACCTTGCCCACCCACACCTGCCTCAGGGGTTGGCATGTCTGAACCAACATCATCGGAGGCAAGTGGCATCCCCCGGCAGCAAAGCAGAGTGCTCTCTTCTATGGAGCAACACAAGTCGACAAGTAAGGACAGAAGATGATCTGGGCCGACATCATGGGTGTCATCAACGCGGAGGGGGTGGCACCAGTGACTACCACCATGTCCACAAGCACTGGGAGGCCTTCAAAGCCGGACCAACCCCAAGGCCCGGTGCTTCCTCCAGGCTGATGTGAACCAAGAGGTGTGCCAGGTCCGGTTGAGCACCAAAAGCATGCAGTTCCAGGAGTGGTTCTACCGAGCGCTGCATGCCCAGTTGATGGATTTGCAGCTCCGTCTGGAGGCGACTGGTAAGTGTCCATGTGTTTGTGTCCTTCACAGTGCATGTGTATGTTGATGTGTGGTTGGTGTGTGCACCTTGACCTTATGGCAGGTATGCCTCTTTTTACGGATGTCTGTGTGCATGTCCCAGACAGTGCTGCATGTGTGTCCATTCAAGCATGTGTGACATCAAAGGTGTTTCTGTTGCAATGTGTGATGCGCTGCAGAATGTAACAACGTGCAAATTGTTGCATACATGTGTGTGGACGTGGCCGTGTGAGAGGTATGACACATGGGTGCTGTCAGCCGCATCATGGACATGCATGGTGTACATGTGCATGTGTCTGAAGAGTGAGTGTGTGACTGGCCACCACTCCTGGATGGATGTTACTGGAGCATTTGAATGTGTGCTTGACTTTGCTGCCTAATTGACATTGAGTGCACTCTGATGTGATAACTCTGTGGCCTGCTTCATGACTGTCAGGTGATGTGTGTGAATGAAATGTGTATGTCCCATGATGCATGTGAGGGGCATGCACAATTTTGAGGGGCAGATAGTGCCTTGTCCATGGATGTGATTGTCTGTTGTGAAGGACAGTGCATGTGTGTTAATTGCACATACCTGTGTGTTGTGGAGGGTAATGATGGGTATGAGCTTTGCCAGTGCAACTAATGTGCAGTTGTTTTGTGCCAAACAGACATATGTTCATTACCCTGATGTTTGTGTTGTATTTCTCCCTATCGACAGCGACGTATGAAGAAGAGGGCGGAGAAGGTGCTGTGGAGCAAGGCAGCAGGGATGCCTCCACAAGGCACAGATGCAGGGCCCAGTCACGCTCCCAGGTAATTTCATCTTCGGGGAGTGAGGAGACCGGTGCCACATCAGAGACAACGGCCGCAGCATCTGATGGGAGGTCCAAGAGGGTGAAGGTGATTGTGGACTCCTTGGCAGTGGGAGGGAGAGGTGAGCTCACACAGGTGCAATCCAATGCGGAAGACGGTGGAGAGGCTTTGAGTTTGGTGGCGGTGGAGGAGGCAGCATCAGCCCAGTCAATGGGGCCCAGCGTGAGTGATGAGGTGGGTGTGATTGGTGCAGTCCAGACTCAGAGGCAGGGCAGGCTGCCATGGCGGTGCTTGTGCTAATCCTGCCCCTGTGTCTGCGCCTGCACCTTTATGCACCTGTGGGCATGCCTCAGTCCAGACCCATCCGCAGGTGGCAGATGCTTCTACACAAACGTAACACCAATACCTGCGGATGTTGCCATTCAAGACAGGGTGGAACCGTTGCTAGCCGGTATCTCGAAGCGTACAGGCACCATTTGTGATGATGTGCAGGCTTCCAATCTGGAGCTTGCCCGTCATCACAATGAGGTCTGGCATCTCCTGCACAAGCTAGCTCAGTTCCTGGTCTCACAATGGGTGCATGGGCTGGCCACTTATGCGACCCCCTCCACGTCTTCCTCATCTGTGTGCCAGTCATCCTCCCAGCCGCCTTCTGGCCCAGATGACACCAGGGCCCCGTGTGTACCTGTCCCAACCCAGGCGGTCAGTCTGCGGGAGATCACATCCCTGCCAGAGTCGGGAGTCAAAGTTGGATCATCTGAGGTGGTCACCACAAAGACCCAGCCGTCAGCAGCAGGCTCGGAGTAGGAGGCGACAGTACTTGGGGTATGGCATCTCAGGGAGGCAGGTGTTGGCCATCAGGCAGGAGGCAAACGCAGACTTTACCCAAAGGATGTCTCCCGTGTTAGAGCGTTTGGGGCAACAGATCGGGGCAGAGCGGCAGCGGGCACGAGAGGCAAGACTCACCATGACCAGGGTGAAATTTTCACTGCATCGGGCAGAGAGGCGGGCTGAGGTCCTCGAGGAGACTTGCAGGGAGTGGGAGACAAGCATGTTGGAGTCCCTGCAAGCCCTCGAGATAAGAGCCGAGGCCCACCTAGGGGAATTGGATTCAGTGTTCAATGATGCCCTGGCTGAGAAATTGAGGGAGCATGGTGAAGAGAAGGACTAGCCTGCTGCCATTGTACATAGTTCTTTAGGTGTAAGTTTCCTTTTCATTTTGAATTTTTTGGGAGTTCTTGGACTGTGCTCTGTTTTTTGTACATAGTTATTTTTGTGTGTCATTTTGTGGAGTTTTATGTCATGGTTTGGGGTGCATTTGGGACATTGGACCTCTTTCATTTGTACATAGTTCTCATTTTCTTCCCTACTTTTGTGTTCACCATGGTGGAATGTTTTTTATTTTCATTTGGATTTGCTTTCTGGAAATCATTTACGGGCATGGGGCCTCATTACGAGGTGGGCGGTAAGGGGTTAACGGCGCTGGTAAAGGCGCCGGAGCTGTTAACCCCTTACTACTCTATTACAAGGTCTGCTTGCGGGACACGCTAAGGACGCCTGGTTTTACAAGGGTGTGGCTGGGCCCAGTTATGTGACCATCAGTATACTGAATGTTGTCTGCCTGGAGTTGGCCTACAGTTGTTAGGTAAAGGCTTGTAAGGTGTCAAAACTGGAGCAGGGTAGAAAAACTAAGTGCAGTGCATTATCTTGCCGCATTCCTCCCTTATCACCTTATTCATGAATTGAGGACACACCAGAGATGCATGAATGATAAATTGGTACATCCAAGCAAAGATGTGAAACAGATGATCTTGCAAAACCTTTATGAATCTGAAGGAAGTATGCTAATCAATGCCATGTTTTTTGTGCTCAGGCCTAAAATGCATACTTTTCAACTTTGGTTTATAGTGATTAATTAGTGTAGAGAGAGAAGAGCATGTGCCCTCCTTTCAAATTTCTGGTGAAGGAATGTATTGCGTCTAGTAGAATGACAAACATTTTGTAGATTAGCCTCACATGATTGGAGAAAGTGTGTGAAGGATTGCATTTAGTGTAAATAAGATGAGAAGAGTTTAAATAAATGGTAATTGAGTTTCTCAGTTTGTGATACAATTGTGGTTGAAACAGTACATTTTCAAGGTGGTAAGACTGCATTAAACCTGAGGTAATTTTATAGGTGATAGTTACATTTTGTTTAACAGCCTTAGAAATCATGATAAGGGATGCACACATGAAATGAAAGCTATGCACCAACTAAGGGAATTGCCAGGTCATGCGTATAGAGAAAGAAGGAAGGACATTTAATATGGGAATGCATTTTTTCATACATAACATGTGCTGCTGCTTGAACCCTGTTCAGAAAACACTGAAATTAAATATGGAAAATCCTACTTTCCAAGTAATACCTATAAAGTGTATTAAATGACATACCTAAATATACTGAATACATTTTATATAAAGAACAATTCATGTTATATTAAAAATATTTAAAAAACACGACTGACCGTCACCATCCCAATTTCTTTTTTCAGCTTTTTTGTGAGATGCCCTCTGTCGTTACAAATACTGTAGATAATGCAATACCTGTTTTCGATAATACTTCTGCAGTTTAAAATAGGAAATGTGCAAACTGAACAAATTGATAGAACCAAGAAAGTTTTTAGTGAAAGTAAGAAAAAAAATATATCAAATCTGTTAGTATTTAGTAAAAAACAATGTTTCTAGTAGAAAAGATAGCAAATGTGCAATCAATTTGAAACAGAGGAATAAAGATATAGCTAAATGTATCACTCTCGAGTTTTTACAAATCTTTGGAGAACCAAACTCTCAATATGTTTTAAAGCATGTTTTGCTCAAGAAAAATATAGAAGTAAAAATTCAAAAAGCTTTTCATATGAAAAGAGAACATTGTTAATTTTATATTGAACAAACTTAAGAAATTACTTAAAGTGTCTACTCCATTCTATATAAATATAGAAATAGTTCATTTAGTTACATGTGACAACTTTTGTGATGTGTTTGGTGAAGAGTGGAAACACTTTTCATACAGAAAGATTTTTTAATGAGGAGAATTACATTCAAGGAACAAATGTTCCCTTGGCTATTGATGATAGTGGACTTAGGTATGAAGTCTGAAATGGCGTGATTTCTGAAAAAGAAGAAATCCTAAGGTCTGATAATACAGAAATGGAAAGGTTAGGTCAGTCCAGAATTAACCTAAAAAGCATTGTACCATATGGATGTGTAATTTTTGGTGTACTATTGATAACTGTTCCTGTAAAGTCTTAAAGCGATTTTTGCATGTTTTGCAAAAAATAATAATGTTCTAAGATAGATCAGGATGCTTCAGAAAATGTATGACTGGGCAGTTTGCGAAAAAACATGACTTCTGGTTCACTCTCTAACTTGTCTTGATAAAAGTAGATGTAAGAGTCAGTTTCACCATATACGGATGATGGCGGCACATCATATTAAGGATACCTAATTGAACTGTATGAGTGCAAAACACCAAGTATGTCTCTTGCACTTTTAAATCAAATAGTTATGGCATGCAAATATTAAATATCATTCATTTAATAGAGTATGTGTATGTAGATGAAACACTTTCAGGAAGTGGAAATGATGATCCTATGTTTTCAAAGGATCTGATTTTTCAACAGTATAAAAAAAGTATTGCAATGTTTGAGTTGTCTTCTACTGAAGTCTCAAGTGCAACTAGTGTACATTGTGGAGCAAATTAAACACAGTGTACAAGATGTTTGGAAAGCAAGTGAGTCACGTTATGTTTGTAGACACTGTTGGGTTTTATAATCAAAGAAGTATTCCTCCTAGAAGTGTCTTGAACAACATGGTAGTGCCCGATATCCCTGTTGTGGTTCATAAATTGAACATGTTTGAAGTGATTGCATTTCAAACTATTTATCCTTTCCAAGTTACTGTTAGATTGCAAACAAAGATGTCAAATCTGCCTAAAAATCATTAGTGCAAGGTGTGAGAGGCAAATGGGGGTAATTCATAGAATTCAGCTCACAAGAGGCGCACGCGGCTGGTGCACAGTGTGCACATGCGGCAGGCTGCACGAGCCGCGTACGCCAAAATGCATTTCTGCGCACAGCGTATTCATGGATTTTAATATCCATAACCAGCCGTGGCACAGAGTGGCGCAGCGACCCTGCAGCTGCTTCAGTTATGCCCCCAACCCCTCCCCGTGCGCCATGAACAGCGCACAAATCCCGTACATGGCGCACAGGCCAGTGGACCAGCATACAGCCCCCCAACCATGAAAACGTCCGTAAAAATCCCTGCACACCCCTCCGAATACACGTACCCCGCTGCGTGGGAAGTGTTACACGCGATTGGCCCTGTGCGAGCGGGGTACATGTATTTTGGGGGTGCGTGGGAAGTTCTACATGTGATTGGCCTTGGGCGAGTGGGGTACGTGTATTTCTGGGGTGCGCGGGAAGTTTGCAAGCGGGGTACATGTATTGCGGGGGTGCGCGGGAAGTTTTACACGCGATTGGCCCTGTGCGAGCGGGTTACGTGTATTTCGGGGGTGCGCGGGAAGTTTGCGAGCAGGGTACGTGTATTTCTGAGGTGCGCGGGAAGTTTTACACGTGATTGGCCCTGTGCGAGTGGGGTACGTCTATTTCAGGGGTGCGCAGGAAGTTTTACACGCGATTGGCCTTGGACGAGTGGGGTACGTGTATTCTGAGGGGTGCGCTGGGAGTTTCACACGCAATAGGTCTTGGGTGAGCGGGGTACGTGTATTCTGAGGGGTGCGTGGGGAGTTTCACACGCGATAGGCCTTGGGCGAGCAGGGTACATGTATTTCGGGGGTGCGCAGGAAGTTTTACATGCGATTGGCCTTGGGCGAGTGGGGTACGTGTATTCTGAGGGTTGCACGGGGAGTTTCACACGCGATAGGCCTTGGGCGAGCGGGGTATATGTATTCCTGGGGTGCGCGGGAACTTTCACATGCGATTTTGCTGTCTGAGCGGGGTACATGTATTCTGAGGGCGGGAACCTTCACACGTGAATTCGCTTGCAGAGCGGGGTACGTGTATCTAGTGGGGTGCACGGGGTGTTACACACATGAATTGCCAGTGTGGGTCCTCCCAGGTGTGCCCTCGACCCCCTCCCCAGCCCGTGCAGGCAGCCCACACCACAGGGGACTACCCTGCACCCCTCGTCATGTCCCTCAGGCAGCCCATCTACCATGGGCATGCCCCCCAGCCAGCCCACATGTCACCTTGCACTAGTGATCACCGACTCATTTCCCTCAGCACCCCCAGCCACCCAGCATTGAGGGGCACCTGCCAGCAGGCCCCGACTCAGGTCCCTCAGCACCCCCACCCACCCAGCATTGAGGAGCACCTGCCAGCAGGCCCCGACTCATGTCCCTCAGCACCCCCTCCCACCCAGCATTGAGGGGCACCTGCCAGCAGGCCCCGACTCGTGTCCCTCGGCACCTGCCAGCAGGCCCCGACTCATGTCCCCCCCAACATGTCATAAAGATGCACAATCATGGGCCTCATGTGCACCAAAATCCCACAGCACCCCACCCCAGTCTTGAGAGGCAATCAAGTCCCCAATCCACCCCACACTGAAATGGCTTTTCCATGACACAAACCGAAAGTAAACTATGTACATCAAAACATGTCCCTCACACACACACCCTGGGTGCAAGTGATTGTCTAAATCTACTTGTTCACATGCAGTAACCCAATGAGCGAATACCACACATGGAAGTAAGAAACAAAAATGTATTATGAACAAAATGAATGAAATGAAATGAAAGCATACAACATATTTCAAACGATGAAATGAAATGTATGTCCGAAACATAATAAAAAAACATATGAAGAACCAATCCAAAGTGATGAAAAAAAAACATGTGTGCAATCTCACGGTCCACCAAATGAAATCCAAAGGAAACGTAAATTGAAAAATCCATTGATCCATGGTGATAAAATAAAATAAAATCCTCACATGATCCACTGTTCAACTATGTACACCGAGTTCATCCAGGGTCCATAAGCCCAACAAAAGAAATGAAACCTATCCAAAAAACTACCTAAGAAAAGAAATATACAAATGTGTGGGGCATAGTCCAAACACCCCAAATCAAAGGAAAATGAAAATGAAACCTAACACTAAAAACTATATACAATGGCGGCGGGCTAGTCCGACGGCTCACTTTACGATTTCCCGGGCCAGGGCATCATCGAACTCCTGCTCAATGTCCTGGAGGCGGTCCTCTTCCATGGCCCCGAGGGTTCGCAGAGACGATGCCATGTTGACCTCCAACTCCCTGCGAATTGCCTCGAGGCACTCGGCCCACCTCAGTGCCCTCCTCATGGAGTTATCTGCCCTGACCATTATGAGACGTGCCTCTTCCGCCCGCCGGCGCTCCACATCTATGGCCTGGCCCAATCGCTGCCACATGGAAGACACTTCCAATCCTGGGTCCTCCTGCCCTCTGGCCGATGCCTGCCCCTCGGATGTTGAAGGCACCGAGCCATCATGGCTCCCACCTTGTTGCTGCTGCTGCTGTGCCTGTGCCCTGGCTCTTGCTGCCTGCACGGCTTCCTCCGGCTGGGCTGCAGTTGTTGTGGTTGCCACCCCTGCTGGACGTCCGACTCCCGACTGTGGCAGGATGTGTCCTCCACCAGCCTGACCACAGGGTCAGAGGCAGCTCCACAGGGGACCCAGGTGATACATGGGTGAGAAGATGGCATGGAGGACGACTGTCGCATAGGGGGTTCAGGTGAGGATGGGGTTGGAATAAGGTCCAGCAGACGGAGGAATCCAGCCCTGGTGACCTGTCCCAGTAGGTCAACATGGTCAACGAGGCATCCGAGATGACGTGCAGTGTCTTCACGAAAACATTGCAGGTCACCTCGCATGCCCCGTTGACGCAACGCCATCCCAACCAGGATAGGCTCAACCCGGTCCCGGATTGCCACGTCCGCAGGGAGAGGAAGGCCATTGTTGTGCGCTCATCCCCTCCCTGAAAACGGGTCTGGACGTAGGCATCGCTGCTGGTGCAGGATGATGCAGTCACAGGATCGGGGACAGGATTACACACGGGCACCTCTGCGGTGGCCTGTGCTGCCTCCTGTCCCTGCCCCTGCACTGCACCACTAGCACCAGTGGAATCCCCACCTCCAGACCTCATGTGTGTCCCTTCCATGGCCTCCTCCTCCACAAAACCCCCCAGCAACTTGGTTGACTCCAGGCTATCTTCCTCTGTCGGACCCTGTGGGGTCTCAGCTGCCCCTTCTGCTGCCGACGAGTCCACCTCCGACCTCCGCCTCTTGGACATACCCTCGGCAGCTGCGGCCTGGGACGCGGCACCAGACTCCTCACTCCCTGACGAGATGACAACCTGGGAGGGGAGCTGGGCCTTGCCTCTCCGGCTCGTGGTGCGATCCCTGCCGCTTTGCTCCACAAAACCCTCTCCGCCCTCTTCATCAGTTGACGCTGCAGACAGGGAGAGATAGAACACAGGCATCAGGGCACTGTACAATGCACTGATACACAAATGACAGTTGCACATGAGTGGCAGTATAAAACTACAGACATGGCATCACACTCCCAAACACACATGTCATTTCAACTCACACACATGAGCAAATCAACAGGAATCTTGCACCAGGCAGCACCGTCTATACACAAACAACAGCACGAGCAGCCGAAGGTGAGCCTGACGTGACATGAAACACAGGGGGGTGCACAACACATGCACACATGCCACCAGACCTACATGCATGTATAAATCTCCACCAACTGTTGCAGTGATGAGATCGCCATCCATGTCACATCTCGCATTCAGCCATCTACATGTCAGTGTCACATGCATCCATGTTGCATCACAGTTGCACACTTGTCAAATACACCCACATGCACACGTGCATAGGGCAGATACATGCAGCATGAACCATCATCCATGTGTGACACCACAACCATGCCACAGTACATACTCATAATTCATTACATGTGTGCACCCACACATACATTTGCACAGCATGCTTACCAACACATACACCATCCATGTGTCTCACACTTGATAGGAATCACATGTGGCAGGTTCACGTCCCTGTACATACGCAGCCATACATGTCCCTACAAAGACATATGTGCAACCTGCACACTACTGGCACACCACAACATGCACAGCATCCGATCAGTGTGCATGTACACTTACCGCTCGACTCCAGATGGGTCTGCTCCTCAAGGACCTGGACGTAGATTGCTGGGCGTATGCGTTCCAGGACCCTCATCTGGTTGTCTGTCAGGTGGACCCGGAACCCCTTGGCATCCGCTGCCTTCAAGAGGTGCCGGGCCTTGTTGAGAGGCCTGGACCTGAAGTCTTCCCAGCGCTTCCGGAGAAGTTTGATCTCGCGGACTGCCACCCCCTCCTCATTGATGGCAGTCACGATGTCCATCCATATCCTCTTGCGTCTTTCATTGTCGGCGCACAAGCTTCCAAAGAGGGCATCATACTGCCCCAGGACTTGCTCCACCAGGACACCAACTTCACTGGCACTGAAGCTGGTGGACCTCTGCCTCTCTGCCTGGGGGTTGCCAGTGGTGCCAGATGGTGTAGTGTCTGACATGGCAACCCCAGTGGCAGGTGTGGGTGGGCAACTGGGTCCTGGGGCCTGGCTGACATGCAGGCACCAAATAGCAGGGCTCGTGGGCAGCAGGCAGGCAGGCAGCAGCAGATGGCAGGTGGGAGCGTGCTTGGGGATCTGGGGGGCAGGAATATGGCCTTCTGGGCAGGAGCGTGGTCTTCGATGTGTTTTCGGGTGGCCAGCTTGATACGGAGTGATTTGGCACATGAAAAAAGTGTACGTCAGCGTGAAATCCGAGGAAAGGCCCTTAGCACGTAAGCGTGTAAGTGACATTACGCGCGCAGGTGTTCCCCACAACACAGGTGCATAGGGAGACAGCACGTGAGATAACTGCACATCACCATGCTATTGGAGGAAAGGGCCTTAGCGAGTAAGCGCGTAAGTGACGTTGCACGTGTGGGCTGGCTTAAAAGGTACGATTATGACGTGATTTTCTTGTATGTGCTTTTTGTGGAGAGCGAGCGGGTGATTCTTGTACTTCTTGTCAGTTCAAATGCGATTACTTCAAAATGTTTCCAGTTCGGACTCCCTGTTTCCTTAGACTGCGTTCTTTTCTTCTTTTGGTGGGGGTGTTGCCAACGCGCACACGCGTGTCTTCTTCACGTTCTTTTTCAAGGCAGACGGTGAGTCGCGCACATATTTTCCAACTGTGGTTGCCCCCGTGTGTCGAGTACCACTTCAGAGGTCATTGTAGGCTGCGTGTAACACGCGTACGTTTATTTGAGTGTTTCTGGGTGCCACAGCATAGTGCGGGTTCATTTTTCCATGCACGTGGTCTACCAGGGGTTGCGTGCACGTGTACTTTTGTTTTTGGGGTGCCTGTGCGTGACCCGTCATCTTCCCCCAGGGGTCACAGACAGCCTTGCTATAGCATTAGGGTATGAATTCCATCTAGTACCCTACCCCTTTCACCCCAATTGCCCAGGACAATTGTTTACTGCAACTCCCATATGCACAACAACATCAGTGCCATGGTTGGGAGGCGACCAAGCAGTAAGGGAGGCAAAGGTGGCCGATCTCAAAGAGGTGGGAGTGATGGGCGCGGTAGGGGACGTGGCCAGGATTTGCAGGGTGCCCCTAGAGCCCAGTGTGTGGAGGACCAATCGGGGCCACCTATGCCCCCCCCAATTGTTGTGGGAAATGTAGCTGACACCATCCCAGCTCAGCCCTTGTTGGACTTGCCCATTTTGTCAACTGAACCGGCGCAGGATGACTCCCAGGCTGACTTCCAGGTCACCAAGTCTAAGCCACATGTGGCGGTGAATGTTGCTGTCACCAGGCCACGTGGATCTGGGGCAGCAATGTCATCTGCTGCCCCAAGTAGCCAGGGTGGGGAGGCTGCAGGAGCAGCTGCAGCTCAATTCACCCCAGCTCCGAGTCTCCCAGCCGGGACAGTGTTGGTCCAGGTCCATCACACTGACGTTGGCCCTGCCACCATCACCCTGCAGCCAATGCCTGCACCAAGACCTTTACAGGCTTCAAGTACCCAGTCCACCTGCACTTCTGCCCCTACTGACCAGAGCGGCGTAAGCCACTCAGGATCCACACCACCTTACAAGAAGAAGAAGAAGGGTGCTCTTGCACTACAGGCTGAGACCCCAGACACGGCTACACACTCTGGCACATCAAGGAAGCCTAGCTTCAATGACGCTGAACTTGATGCACTTGTGGCCTATGTGTTGGAAGATAGCCGCAAAATAGTGGTGACTGCAGGCTGCAAGACTACGCCTGCTCAACGTAGGGCCCACTGGCAGACCATCGCGGACCACATTAGTGCCCTTGGATTTGTGAGGCACACAGCTGATGATTGCTACAAGCAGTGGAATGACCTGAAACGCAGAGCAAAGAACAAGCTGGCTTCCAATCATGCCTCTACTCTGGTGACTGGTGGTGGGTCTCCACCAGAGGACGACCAATTCACTGAACATGAGTCTGTTGCTGGAACCTTCGTCACAGAGGAACAGATCCGAGGCGTGGGAGACCTACTAGATTATGAAGCATTGTCCGGTGAGTGCCCATGCATGTGTGTGTAATCCATGTGTATTTTGCTTGGGTGATGTGTTATGATTGAGTGCCAGGTGAGGGTGTGTACTCATGAGTGGTATGGGTCATCCATGTGCTTCCTCCAAACCTGTCACCGGCCTTGCATTTGGGTATGACAGTATCCCTTCTCACCACAGTGGCCAATAAGCACCACATTACTGCAGTTGCCCTTGAAATGTCATCTTGCAACAACAATGTTCGGAATTTTCAGTGTTCATTCAGCCTGATTGTTTCGATAATCCCATTTTTGCAACACATTTTTCTGCCCTAATGCCACATATGTGACATGCTTCTGTCATAGATTACACCCCACAATGTGCCACATTTATTACCATGTTATGGGAATGATTTGACCATTCAGGGTGATTGAGTAAGTGCCTGTTCACATCAATTTTTGTGGCCTAATTTGATTGTGGACCATGATTGTTGTTTCCTGTCATGTTGAAGTGACCAACCATTTATGTATTCATCTGCCTACCATCACTGTATAATTGTACACTGGATGTGTTGCAGTGTGAGGCACATGCGTGTTTTGTCACACTATTTTGCATTTTTCATCTCATGTCCATCTCACATGGATGGGTGACAGTACTCATTGACTAACATATGGCTGTACTTGTCAAATGTACCATGGCTATGCTACGTGCCATCTGTGTGCTGGCATGTGTCATGTATGTGTATTGGACATGCCACTCAGAGGCTAATGTGTGATGCCAGTGCTATCCAGCAAGCAGCAAATGTGTTGCTTTTCCATCTTGGAGTCCTCAGTGTCTGCTTTTTGCTTCCCCTTCCAACTTATTGACAGTGCATGCATGCCAGGGTTATAGTCATGTTGGACATGTGTAATTCATGTACTGGATCTCTGGCTTGTCAGGCCTATGTGTGTGCTATGGTGCTCATGCCTGTTTCCATTTGTTGTCTTTCATGTTGTTGCAGGTGATGACGCACTTGATGCTGTTGAGGTGGAGGAGATGGTGCAGACCCAGGAGGAATCTTAGCCACATCCGGGCACCAGTGGAGGACGTGGGGTGGTGATGGGTGAACACCCAATCCTCCCCATACTGTCCACAGGTGTCTCTGGGTGCACCTCCCCAGACCTCAGTGATTCAGGTGCTGAATCGGAGAGTGAGACATATGTGGCGTCGCAGGTGCGTTTTACTGGGAGGGATGCTGTTCTGACCAACCCACCTGCACCAGGAGGAGACCCCTCTATGGGGATGTCAGTGTTGGTAACTCCGCCTTTGGCGGTTACGGATGCAGGGTCACACTCAACAACATCTGATCCTATTCCTGGGCCAGCAGATCAGAGGGGGAATGCAGTCCTGCAGCCTCAGGCAGTGCCAGCACAGCAAGGTACAGATCACCTTGCCCCAAACAGGTGTGGTGCATGCCGACGCGGTGGCCATACAACACCAGGCAATACTGTATGGGAAAACTCCATGTACAGTATAGCAGCACAACAGGGAGCATCGGTTGAAATGATGGCTCAGGCAATGGATAGGGTGGCCACTTCTATTCTCCCCCCTGAAAGGCAGATGGAGCAACAACGGCAGGCAACAGACTCCATTTGCCAATCACACAGGGAAGACATGTTGGCGTCCAACAGGGACTGACGGGCGGCACTGGAGACTGCGTGAAGCCATATCTGTAGAGTCACAGGGCCACAGGGAAGACCTGAGGTTAGTACTCCATTTCCTCCGGGAGACTCTGGGTGAACTTGAGGCTTCCTGAAATTTTAGGTCACAACAGCAGCTGGAGCAGCTCACATGTTCACTCTCAGCAGAGCTCCAGGCAACACGTGCGGAGATCTGGGCATCACGCGAGGCCATGCAGGTAGAAATGCAGGCTACACGTGAGGTGCTGCATGGGGATCTCCGGACCATCATCCTCCAGAACGAAACCTTCCACGCCTGCATGCTTGCTGCCATGGAGGACCATACCAGGGCTTTACGTGGGCTGCCTCCCATAGCACAGCCACCTCCTGATGTAGCAGCAGAGGGTGAAGAGAGCGACAGCAGTTCTCCCACAATAGCATAGCCGTGCAGGCCATGAGCCTATGGAGATATTTTTGTTTTTCCAACATCCCCGCATGTGGGTGTTGGTGTGCACCCTGTCCTCGAACCTCCTGGGTGCCCCCCCCTGGTCCACACATGGCCATTTTTCTTTTATTTTAATTTTTTTACAGTGTGTTGCCTTGTGTGGCTCCCGTGGGCATCCACTGTGTGTTCCAGCTGGGCACATGCAGGCTTGTCCTGTCTTTGTGTTAGATGCTTGGGTTCCTGACACACACACCTGAAGTGGGAGAATGGGAGAACAAGCTCCCCCCACCAATCTCATCACGACCATGGCCTAGAGGATCACGGCCCAGGCACCCCCACGGGACGAGTTCGTCTATCTACCAGATGACAAAATACCCTAGTTCAGGAACATAAGGATATGGCCACCAACCTGCTCGACTCAAGCCGACACTTGCGGCATGGATGAACTCGACTAAGACAACAGCCAGAAGCACTCACATCATTAGAGATGCCACAACGACCTAGCCAACTGCCAAGAACACACGTGCCACCATGCACACTGGTCACTCATGCACGAGCCTACACGAAGAACATATTCAGTGCTATGACGTAGGTGACTGACAAACCCACTGAAGTGCATTGTTGTTATTTTTCACATAGGCCCTTTTATAGAAATGCAGAAATGCAAGATGCCTGAAGAACTCGCATATACGCTTACTGACGCTTCTCCCACCTCTCGCCCTGTGATGACACCATAATGTAGACATAACATTGCTTATGACGCATGTCTAACCGCGACCTCTGTACCATGGATTATGCATCACCACCCATGAACTAGGCCCGAGTAGGCCGCAAGCAAGAGCCTCATCATGAAGACTGAATGAGCAAGAATACAAGTGCTGATCACGCAGAACGAGCCCCAGCGAGTGCTCATAGCCAAGGCCACGATGTTGCAACTCGTATGCTACCAGCCGGCGCCAAGGTCACACCTGTAAGAAAAGCCAAGCACACAGAAATGAAATACAACTCTAAATGTGCAGAATTCCGCTCCAGCTATGGTCTCTCCACATGTGACCAAGCCGATCTGACAAGGTGCCAGACCCACGAGACAGAAGTTGCCTGGGTCCCACGTCTGGGACACAGGTTGCAACAGCGAAGTGGCAAAATGGACACCTACGACGATGGGAATGACCCGCTCACAAACCTATGAACAGACCCGTACATTGTCTGCACAAACACATAGTTACACATTGTTGCTAGTGACAGGTACATCGCGAGCTGGGAACGACGATGGTCCCAGGCTTGGGGGCTCGCGAGAGGACCAATCAGAACATGGGGGACTCATCACTGACGCCACTAACATTAGCCAATCATCAGGGGTATTCGTGTAACTATTTTCAAGTATCTAATAGAAAAGACAGCCCAAGTATACTACCTGACTCATCCTTAACCACTAATATTCCTCTCTATATGTATCCTATACTAACCCTACCACTCGAGGAACCAATCCGAAGTGGCAATAGGTTTTTTGCTAACTTTCCCAGGTGACGCAAGTAGCGCGTCATACTGCTGTAAAAAGGGCCTGCGAGCCCCACTAAGTTTGAGAGTCTGGACGGACGCATACGATCCAAGACCCATCCCTGCCGTTGTTATAATAAACAGCAGAACCACCTTACTCCTTGTGTGTGTCTCACACTCATTGAGGGAAGCACGGGAGGAGTTGGGGCCTCCCAGCCCAGAGGTCCGCGGACGGCTCAGCCGACCCCGGGATAATCTCCCCGACACACCCCTCCTGCTTCCCCTTTCCATGGGCTTGCAAATGGTGTGACCAAGTGACAGTAACTTACACAGTGACATTGGGCTCCCATGAGCTTTGTGGGTAGTCTGTAGTCAAAACTGTGTGTACATCCCTAGTGGGGATTGTTGTTGGATTGAACACTGCATGGTGTATTGACATGTGCTTGTGCATCCATGACTTTCTCCTTATTCACATGTACCTTCTTCATGTCTTCACAAGGCTGTCTCCTTTGCAGATGCAGTTCATGTTGTATGCAGTACACTGACACATTTGCCTGACAGCAACACTCTGCAGTTGGAAGGGGTTGATGTGCTGCCTTAGTCAGGTTGTGAGACTTGCACTACTTTGATTTTGTACTGTTGTATTTTGACACTGTTTCATCCTGTGTTGCTGTTCTGTGTTGCTGGTAAGTATTTGTTCATGTGTGCTGTTTCTTATTGATTACTGGGAGCATATTGTCTGTGGCCTGTTTACATTTGGAACAGTGGACTGTGTGACACTGGTGTCATGTGTTGTGCATTCATTGTGTTGCTTTCACATAGCATGACATGCCATGGTGTGTTGGGTAGCTGAGATGGGAGGGGTTGGGTGACATGGCAATATTTTCATGTTGTATTTTTCAAGGGGGTTGTCATTCATGCAGCATGAATGTGTTTTTTTTTGTCACGCAGCATTGGTTGTCTTTAAGTAGGTAAGGATGCACACAATGTAACACTTCCAGGTGACCAATCTCAGGCTGGTATGGTTGTGACAGATTGTCAGCTGGTATGTGCCAGGGCTGTGTGCACTCCACAGTGGTAGGATTTTAGTTGAAGTAATTAGCCACCAGCTGTGTACGGGCTGCCTCACCATGTGCCCTTTCACCCCCCATGCGCAGCAGCCGTGCATGTGGTTGGGGATGCAGGGGCACCACAATGTCCACCGGCAGGCCCCGGCGGGTTGCAGCTTTGTGCAGGACACATGCTGCCACTATGATCCTGCACACTACTGGGGCGCGTATAGCAGCTGCCCACCAGAGCGGTCAAGGGAGCGAAAGCGTGACTTGAGCACTCTGAATGTGCGCTCCACTATGCCCCAGGTTGCAATATGGGCTGTGTTGTATCTTACCTAAGGTGGTGTGGTGGGGTTCCGAATTAGCGTCATCATGTGGGTGCTCAGAGGGTAGGCACTGTCCCCTGGGGAGGTGATGATGGGTATTATTAGTGGGGTTGTGACATTGCTCAGTATCTGACATTCATGCATGTGCAGAGGCATTTATACTCACCAAGCAGCCATGTATCTCCATGCCGCCCAGCTTCTAGGTGCCTGTTTAGGGGTGACATTCGGAAAATAAAACTATCATGGGTGGACCCTGGATAGTTGGCATATATTGAGGTGATGATTCCCTTGGCATCACATACTACCTGCATGTTGATGGAATGCCAGTGCTTGCGGTTTCTATAGATCTGCTCAGTTGCCTGGGAGGACGTAGAGCCACATGAGTGCAATCAATGGCACCAAGCACTTTGGGGAAGTGTGCCACCCCGTAAAAGTCCTGGACGGCAGCCTGCTTTTCTGTAGGTGTTCTGGGCATGTATGTGTGCTTGCGGACTGAGGAGCGTGCAGTCATGATGGCCAACACCTGGTGTAGGCAGCGTGACTGCATGGCCTGTGACACCCCCCCCACTATGCCACTTGTCCGCTGAAATGAACCAGTGGCCAAGAAGTGCAGTACATTGAGCACTTTTTCCAAGGGGCTCAGTGCTTGGGAGCACAGGGTGGGGGATGTGAGGTCATCCTCCCGCTCACTCACCAGGTCGAGTATTATGTGTGGTGGAAACCTGTAACTCCCATACACCTGGTCATCAGGCATCTCAAAAGGCTGGTCCTGGGTGTAAAAATTCTGGGCCTGGCTATCCTCCTCCTCCTCCTGCGGTGTCCCACGACCACTGCTGCGATGAACAGTATATTCATCGTAGCGTCTGAGCTTGTTTGTTGTTTGTGCGCACTTTTATGCTGCGCGAGGCCACGTACGCCTGCTTCCTGCTGGCGTACGTGTTTCTGGATTAGCGCGTCTTTTATGGCGCACACATTTCCCCTGTTCGATTCCATGAATACGTGTTGTAGGCGTGCGTGTGGCTGTTGCGAGCATTTACCTCCTGTACTTCCCCCGTAATGCCCACATTTTCACACATTGTTCCCCATTCCGCATGTTACGCCCCGTGTTCTGACCACTTTTGTTGTGTGCGCTGCGCTATGTGCGCTTTCGCTGTGCGCGTACTGCACGCCGTTTGATGACGTGTGCACCTGCGTGCGCCACCCACGATTTTAGCGCACATCCCAGTATTTACACGTGCACGGACTTCCATGAATCGATGTGTGCGGCTTTGGAACGCTTGTGCTGCGATTTTCATGCTTGCGCTGCGATTTTCTGCGCACATTAATTCCATGAATCGGCCTGTAAATTGTGTATTTACCTCTCAATTTGGAAGAAAATGTGAACACTCTAGGAATGAAGGTTGCCATTGCAGATTCCTTGTTTGTTTTAGTAAATGGTGTTGCCACTAATGATAAGAGCATTTTGCAACAGCGCACAGATATTGGAAAGGTGAAAAATGCATTGGCATTTCCATGGAGCACAATGATTTTTACAAAGGCAGTCTGACTGTCCAAGACTTGTCTATGCTTGATGTTGAGTCAACAAACAAAATCAGTAACAGACAGTTCCAATGTCTATCTGTTGCAGAAGGGAATAGTTTGTGTGAACATGACACTATTCATTGTCTACACTTACGTGAAGTAATGGGTGACAGTGTAGAATTGTACCAAATGAAAGCAACAAAAGATGTACCAATCAGTGTCTGGGAAAAGACGTTAGAAGTTTGATGTTTCCCTATGCTTTTTCCTACTGGTACAGGAGGCAGATTGGATGATCAGAAGGGTAAAATCTCTTCAGAATATCGTTGTACAGGAATGTATTCTGAAGATTCCTGATTCCGCATGTTGAATATAGTTTTCACTTATTATATGAAAGTGAATTTCCAACATTATGTTATAGTGCTGCTCATACACTTTAGACCAGAACTAGATTTTCAAATCTTTCTGAATGTGAGATGCTGCAACAGGTGAAGAAGAAAAATGAGGTTTTAGATGGTAAAACTACCAATATTCTTGCTGCAATGAGAGGATTCACAGAATATTGATGTAGGAGGAACTCTGAGGTTAGATGCATGATCAGAAACCTGGGCCATACAACTTGGTTTGTGACTTTAAGTTGCACTGAATAGGGTTGGGATGATCTTGCAAAGTGGATTTGTTAAAGTAATCCATAGAAAGTAGACACAGAACACATGACAGTAGGAGAATTGTGTTCCATGGACCTTGTAAGTGTATTGCAGTTCTTTCATCACAGATATTTAGCCATGTTACACTGTATATGCAATAAAGAAAATGGCCCATTAGGCAATGTGGAACATTTCTTTTGGAGGAATGAGTACCAAGCAAGTGGGGCTCCACAAATACATATGCTCTTGTTGATTAAAGATGCTCCTCAGTTTGGTAAGGAAAGTGATAGCTGTGCGAAGGAGTTTATAGAAAAATATTTCACTTCCTGATCAGCACGTGAATGCTGGTCTACAGAACAAGGTGAAAAGGTTTCAAAGGCACTAATGTGGTAAATAGTGTCAGAGAAAATACAAAAGTAATGACAAGTACTACACTCAGTGCAGATTTGGCTTTTTAAGGCCTTTGACACCAGTTGGTTTTAGTGAATAGTTTGATGTCATCTGTTTGACACCATGTTACAGGTAAGTCACCAAGAAATACATATAATGTCAAGATTCTGAAGCAGCAAGTCAAAATGTGCTCGTTGAACCAATTATTCTTACTGATGTTGAGCTTGCCATGGAAGAAGTAGAAAGTGCAATGCAACAAACTAAAGTTTCAGATGTGAAGTGTGATGAAATAATAACTTAATGTAGAGCAAAAGGAAGATTATAAAATTAACAATAGCTTTTTGCATAGTTTACAGCATGCCAAGCATACATTTTCTTGTGTGCAATACAACCTGTAATTGTGTATGTTAGTTTAACAAGCAGGAACAGGTACATCTTTTTTAATTCATAAAATATGAGCTATGATCCAAAATATAATGGATTGCTCTTTGTCATATATTGTAACTGATCCAAGAAGTTTTGAAGCATTTAATGTAGAATGTGTTACTTTACATTGGGCCTCATTACGAATCAGGCGTTAAGGGGTTAACGGCGCCGTAAATGGCGCCGACCCTTAACGCCTGATTCTGAGGTTCCTTTGCGCCATGGTGAGTTTAACGCCTGCCTTTTGCAGGCGTTAAAATCCATGGCGCTAAGGGACCATGGTGCTAATTACGCCACCGTAATTTACGGTGGCGTAATTAGCTCCTTCCCCACTCCCATTATGCCCTATGGGATAAAAATGGGAATGGGGAAGGGTAAAATGGGAAATGGGGATTTACCGCCCCACTCACCTTGGAATGGGGTGGTAAATCCGCCATCCACCATGGTGTAAACATAGTTTACACCATGGTGGTAAGGATACGACCCAGGCGGTAACTTACCGCCTGGGTCGTAATGAGGCCCATTGACTGCTGATACTACCAGTGGAGCATGACAGCAAACTTGTATCAAGTGCAGCACAAGAAGAAGAAAGGTTCTTACAAAATTAAATACCTTGATTGTAGATGAAGTAAGTATGGTGTCTAACTTGATGCTAGCTTTCATTCACTTGCGAATGGAAGAGGTTTTAAAGACAGACTACAACATTTTGCTTGGAGATAAACGTGTAATTGTTTTTGGAGACAGTTACAATTAACTCCTGTGAAAGGTCAACCAGTTGTCAAAATACTGCTATCTAAGGATAGTCATAAAAGTATAGGTAGTATTGGTCAATTTAATCTTTGGTATTGTTTTGAATTCCAGGAACTTACCATTAATATGAGGCAATATGCAGACTTAGAGTATGCAGAAATGCTTGATGAGATTCGTAGATGTGTTCTTGAGGAGAATGTTTAAGTGGTCTTAAAGGGAAGATTGACTTCTAACATGTTTCATGCAGATTGCAGTCCGTCTGATGTCATGTTTTCTAAAGAAAAATGGCTTGTGTTGCTTTGATGTTCACACTTGCAGAGTGTAACAAGTTTAACTGTACAATGCTACTGTCAGAGAAGCAAAATATTGTGGAGACACAATTGTCTGATGTTTTAGATGGTCATGTTATGCCATTAGAGTTGGATAAGAGAGCAGAAGCTCGATTAGGTCAACTAAAGAATTCAATTTCTAAAACAACTGGTCTAGATGCAGCTTTAAACCTGTGCCTTAATGAACAAGTAATGTTAAGGAGGAACTTGAATGTAGGAATTGTTCTAGTCAATGGAGCAATGGGAAGAGTGATTGCATTTCCTCACTTTTCCTCACAGTACAAATATTGAACATGTTGGAGTAAAGTTTGATTGTTTAGAAGAAACTCATTTGATTTCTTGGACCTCTGCAGGTTTCATGCTTTTTAAGGACACCTTTGTAAAAAGAGCGCAGTTTCCAATGTGTTCTGCATATGCAATAACTATTCATAATTCACAAGGGTTGACTTTAGAAGCAGCACTTAGCGACATTGACATTGGTCATAAAGTGCTTAAAGAAGGAATGTCATATGTAGCTTTGTCAAGTGTGAAAAATATAGAAGGTTTATTTTTAAGGAACTTTGATGAATTAAAGAGACAGGTGACATTTCTTGCATTGAAGAATATAACAGATTACGCATACTGTATGCTACTCACCCGCACCTTATACCTGCTAAGCTTTTAGCCAGGAAACATAAGGAGTCTGTTAAACTTCATTCAAATAAAATCATTCCTCTTAAGACTTAAAGACAAAAGAATCTCCCAGAGTTGGAGAGTTGTTCAACTATAGCATACTCTTGTTGCAGATTTAGTAATAAAACAGTAGTTTATTGCTATTGTAATGCAGCTGTGTGTATGTTGTTTCAAATGACTCAAGTGATGTAAAACGTAGCTACCACAGCAGAGAGGCAGGTATCTGTGGAACTTTCATTTCTTAAAATATCTGTAGATGAAAAACCACACAGTACACATTCGGCAATGTCAATTTGAAAATGTAGTAGCTCTTACAGGTAGAAATCAACAATTTTCTCAAAATACACAGGAAGATAGTCAAGAATTGTTAATGGCTGTCTTTGATTTATTAGTGCATGAAAGTGTTAGTGTAGATAGGTAAGTAGGAATTAGTTATGAGTGGAATCATATGTGTCCAGAATGTAAGAAAGATTACAGTACTCAGTATATTTCTGAAATACTTCTATATGTTCATATCCCTGGTCAGAAAATTGAAATTTTTGGGGATTTTCAAACTAAAGCAATCCATGACATGCAATGCAGTGACTGAGGTTGTAATTTACAATCAACACTGCAAAATCCCATTTTTAATAAGTTCATGTTGATGTTTAAACGATACAGTGTAGATGGTAGGTACTTTGAATCTATGTGTTCACTGCACCACCCATAATGTCAACAATTACTGTTCTGCCTCCCATTATGGCGTGGTGCAGTGATCACGCAGATCACTGTGCCCTGCATCCCCATAACCACCTCCCACACCCACTTACCATTTGGCTGCACACCGTGAAGTGTGCCGCTGTCTCTACTCAGACCCTGCGGCATCAGTTCCCACTCACTAACGTGGGTATGAACTGGCATGGCAGGGTCCCTTTTTTCTTTTTTCGTTATTGTCCCACGCTACCATCTAGTGGAAGCGGGGGACACCCCACCACCCTCAATCTCCACTACACCAAAGGAAGACACCCCTGCAAGCCCCACTCCCATTAGTTGGTGTAGTGGGGGTTGGCGTGTTATTACTGTGCAAAGGTGCAGTAATTAACATGTCACAGTTTTCAGGCCAGCATTCTCATATTATTACAGAAAATTAACACGTCAGTAATGAGTTTTGTAAATAGTGAATTTTCTATTAGTTAGACAACTTTTAAGATGTGTGCAATTATTTTTCATGAGGGCCATCCATTCACTGTCGAAATTTCACAGCATGGTCCCGTGCAGAAGTAGATTGGCTTGTTTGTAATTATTCTATAGTCACACTCCAAGCTAGATTACCAAAGGGTTTAACAAATGCTTACTTAATGTGTGTTTTGTATTCTATGTGAAAATAAATATGGCAAAAAAAGTTTTAAATGGAAAAATAGGATAATAAGTCGTCTATATAAAGTAGAAGATGGATTGTTAGCAGGATGTATTTTAAAAACAGTACAAAATAAATGTAGAGATACGATTCTAAAGATTACATACATTAGAAGAAAAAACAGCATTCTGCAATCTTCTACTTCTATATTATTGTGTAAAACACAGTGGCCCTCATTACGACCCAGGCGGTAAGGGGTTTACGCCGGCGTAAACATCGCCGACCCTTACCGCCTGAGTACGAGTTCCCTTAGCGCCATGGCGGATATAACACCTGCTTTTAGCAGGTGTTAAAATCCATGGCGCTAAGGGACCTTGTTGTTAATTACGCCACCGTAATTTACGGTGGCGTAATTAACGCCTTCCCCACTCCCATTATGCCCTATGGGGCAAAAATGGGAATGGGGAAGGGTAAATGGGGATTGGGGACTTACCGCCCCGCCAAGGTCGGAATGGGGCGGTAAGTCCGCCAACCACCATGGCGGAGTTGGCAACTTAGCGCCATGGACCATGGTGCTAATAGCGCCATGGTCCTCCGCCAAGGTCCTAATGAGGGCCAGTATATTTTAATATGCACAAGTGTTCCCTATAAGTACTAGGTTACATAAATGGTTCTGTGTACATTAATTTGAATGTTAGGGAGTGTAGATGTTCATGACTGTTTACATATGAAACAAGTAAACAGTAGGTTGTAGCTATAAAAACAATAAAGTACCATGTTTGTGAAATAAATGAGATATAACTACTAATAAGAGTTTTAGGGAAGAATTTAGATATGCTGTATTTAGTTGGTATGTGTGTAGGTGGAAGAAATAAATATGCACACAACATTTTAACAAAGTATTCCAATTCAATTAAAAAATGAAAGCTTACTTGAAGTGTTACTTTGTTCAATGTTTAAATATATTCTATGTGCAGTGTGGAAGCTTTTGGATAGGTTGTACAATGTATTGAGTCATTAAACCATGCACGTTTTTTCTTTTTTATAGTAGGTTTTAAGAAAATGTCATTAGCTTCTTCGATCTGTAGGTTGTTCAATGTTTAAATATGTTCTATGTGCAGTGTGGAAGCTTTTGGAAAAGTTGTACAATGTATTGAGTCCTTATTACACTCGGAATATATATACCCCGCTCGTGCCAGGCCTATCGCGTGTAAAACTTCACACGCACCTCTTGGAAAACACGTACCCCACTCGTGCCAGAGAAAACACATGGAAAAAGTCCCCCCTGTGGAGTGGGCTGCCTGTTTAGCATGCCTAGGGGTGATGGGCTGCTGGCAGGGCATGCACAGGGGTGATGGGCTGCCTGCAGGACATGCCCAGGGTTGATGGGCTGCCTGCGGGCATTCCCAGGGGTGAGGGGCTGCCTGCAGGGCATTGGCTGCCTGCGGGGCATGGGGAGGGTGGATGGGCTGCCTGCGCGCATTCTGGGGGTGCGCGTGGAATTTCACACATGATATGCCTGGCGTGAGCGGAGTACGTGTATTTCGGGGGTGCGCGTGGAGTTTCACATGCGATAAGCCTGGCGTGAGCCGGGTACGTGTATTCCGAGGGGTGAGTGGGGAGTTTTACACGTGATTTCGCTGGTGGGAGCGCGGTACGTGTATTCCAAGGGGTGTGCGGGGAGTTTCACATGTGATAGGCCTGGTGCGAGCAGGGTACGTGTATTCTGAGAGGTGCGCAGGGAGTTTTACATGCAATTTCGCTGGCGCGAGCAGGGTACGTGTATTCCGAGGGGTGCGTGTGAAGTTTTACACGCAATTTGCCAGTGTGTTTCCTCCCGGGTGTGCCCCCCCACCCCATGCCCCACAGGAAGCCAACACCACAGGGGACCACCCCACACCACAGGGCATGCCCCGCAGGCAGCCCATCACCCCTGGGTATGCCCCGCAGGCAGCCCATCACCCCTAGGCATGCCCCACAGGCAGGCCACATGGTACCATGCACTTGGGAGCCCCGACACATGTCCCCCACCCCACACCCATTGACGGGCACCTGACAGCAGGCCCCGACTAATGTCCCCCACCTCCCTACCCCCCACCATTGATGGGCATCTGCCAGAAGGCCTGACTCATGTCCCCCACCCCCCAGCCCACCCCCATTGACGGGCACCTGCCAGCAGGCCCCGACTCATGTCCCCCACCCACCACCCACCATTGACAGGCACCTGCCAGCAGGCCCAGACACATGGCCCACCAAACAACATGTCATAACAAAACAGACCCATGGCCCTAATGCCAACCCAAAGCCCCCCTGCCCCCAGTACAAGCATGCAACCATCCTCTGCACCCACTCCGCAATTAGCCATGCCGTGAGAGTCTCAAAAGAAAAAGCTTGGCCATGCATGAGTGTATGACAGAGCCACTCAGTGGCAACACATGACTGAGGCAATGCTCATAGAGACATGCACAAAACCAATGAGAGTACACCACACCAATAATGAAGGAATATGAAATGTATTTAAAAACATAATGAAACAATTAAATGAAAAATCAAATGTGCAAATAAAGAAATAATGAATGGAAAAAATGAAATGAAAGAATTCAATTGTAAAACAAAAATCCACAACAGAAAACTAGAATAGTGGTCCATTGTCATTGTCCATACAAAGTACATTAAAACAAAAAAAACAAAAAAATGATCCATGCTAAGTTCAAATAATGAAAGTATGTACAAGTCTTGAACTATTTTCAAAGCAACTCCAAAGGGTCCATGATCCCAATAGAAAAGGAAACGTACCAAAAAACCTACAAAAAAAATAATATATACATAAAGTGGAGCAATGTCCATGAACTCCAAAAAGAAATACTAAACAAAGGAAACCTAACCCTAAAGAACTATGTACAAAGGCGGCGGGCAAGTCCTACGGCTCACTCTTCGATGTGCCCGACCAGGGCATAATTGAACTCCTCTTCAATGTCCCGGAGGCGGGCCTCTCCCCTGGGCTCGACATCTCGCAGGGATGCAGTCATGGCCTCCTCCAACTCCCTGCGAGTTGCCTCGAGGCACTCAGCCCGCCTCAATGCCATGCACATGGAGTTCTCCACCCTGACCATAGTGAGCCGTGCCTCCTCCGCCCGCCGCCGCTCTGCATCTATTTGCTGGCCCAACCGATGCCACACAGAAGACACTCCCAATCAAGGGTCCTCCTTCCCTCCGGCCGATGCCTGCCCCTGTGATGTTGATGGCTCTGAGCCATCATCGCTCCCACCTTTAGCTTGCTGCTGCCGTGCATGTGCCCCGCCTGTCGATGCCTGCTCGTCCTCCTCCTGCTGGTGTCCAATTGTTGTGGTGGCCACCCCTGCTGGACCTCCGACTCCCGACTGTGACAAGGATGAAATACTTCTATATGTTCATATCCCTGATCAGAAAATTGAAATATTTGGGGATTTTCAAACTAAAGCAATCCATGACATGCAATGCAGTGACTGTGGTTGTAATTTACAATCAACACTGCAAAATCCCATTTTTAATAAGTTCATATTGATGTTTAAATGATACAGTGTAGATGGTAGGAACTTTGAATCTATGTGTTCACTGCACCACCCATAATGTCAACAATTACATTTCTGCCTCCCATTATGGCGTGGTGCAGTGATCACGCAGATCACTGTGCCCTGCATCCCCATAACCACCTCCCACACCCACTTACCATTTGGCTGCACACCGTGAAGTGTGCCGCTGTCTCTACTCAGACCCTGCGGCATCAGTTCCCACCCACTAACATGGGTATGAACTGGCATGGCAGGGTCCCTTTTTTCTTTTTTCGTTATTGTCCCACGCTACCATCTAGTGGAAGCGGGGGACACCCCACCACCCTCAATCTCCACTACACCAAAGGAAGACACCCCTGCAAGCCCCACTCCCATTAGTTGGTGTAGTGGGGGTTGGCGTGTTATTACTGTGCAAAGGTGCAGTAATTAACATGTCACAGTTTTCAGGCCAGCATTCTCATATTATTACAGAAAATTAACACGTCAGTAATGAGTTTTGTAAATAGTGAATTTTCTATTAGTTAGACAACTTTTAAGATGTGTGCAATTATTTTTCATGAGGGCCATCCATTCACTGTCGAAATTTCACAGCATGGTCCCGTGCAGAAGTAGATTGGCTTGTTTGTAATTATTCTATAGTCACACTCCAAGCTAGATTACCAAAGGGTTTAACAAATGCTTACTTAATGTGTGTTTTGTATTCTATGTGAAAATAAATATGGCAAAAAAAATTTAAATGGAAAAATAGGATAATATGTCATCTATATAAAGTAGAAGATGGATTGTTAGCAGGATGTATTTTAAAAACAGTACAAAATAAATGTAGAGATACGATTCTAAAGATTACATACATTAGAAGAAAAAACAGCATTCTGCAATCTTCTACTTCCATATTATTGTGTAAAACACAGTATATTTTAATATGCACAAGTGTTCCCTATAAGTACTAGGTTACATAAATGGTTCTGTGTACATTAATTTGAATGTTAGGGAGTGTAGATGTTCATGACTGTTTACATATGAAACAAGTAAACAGTAGGTTGTAGCTATAAAAACAATAAAGTACCATGTTTGTGAAATTAATGAGATATAACTACTAATAAGAGTTTTAGGGAAGAATTTAGATATGCTGTATTTAGTTGGTATTTGTGTAGGTGGAAGAAATAAATATGCACACAACATTTTAACAAAGTATTCCAATTCAATTAAAAAATGAAAGCTTACTTGAAGTGTTACTTTGTTCAATGTTTAAATATATTCTATGTGCAGTGTGGAAGCTTTTGGATAGGTTGTACAATGTATTGAGTCATTAAACCATGCACGTTTTTTCTTTTTTATAGTAGGTTTTAAGAAAATGTCATTGGCTTCTTCTATCTGTAGGTTGTTCAATGTTTAAATATGTTCTATGTGCAGTGTGGAAGCTTTTGGAAAAGTTGTACAATGTATTGAGTCCTTATTACACTCGGAATATATATACCCCGCTCGTGCCAGGCCTATCGCGTGTAAAACCTCACACGCACCTCTTGGAAAACACGTACCCCACTCGCGCCAGCGAAAACACATGGCAAAAGTCCCCCCTGTGGAGTGGGCTGCCTGTTTAGCATGCCTAGGGGTGATGGGCTGCTGGCAGGGCATGCCCAGGGGTGATGGGCTGCCTGCGGAGCATGCCCAGGGATGATGGGCTGCCTGCGGGGCATTCCCAGGGGTGAGGGGCTGCCTGCAGGGCATTGGCTGCCTGCGCGCATTCTGGGGGTGCGCTTGGAATTTCACACATGATATGCCTGGTGTGAGCGGAGTACGTGTATTTCGGGGGTGCGCGTGGAGTTTCACATGCGATAAGCCTGGCGCGAGCCGGGTACGTGTATTTCCAGGGGTGAGTGGGGAGTTTTACACGGTTTTCGCTGGTGGGAGCGCGGTACGTGTATTCCAAGGGGTGTGCGGGGAGTTTCACACGTGATAGGCCTGGTGCGAGCGGGGTACGTGTATTCTGAGGGGTGCGCAGGGAGTTTTACATGCAATTTCGCTGGCGCGAGCAGGGTACGTGTATTCCGAGGGGTGCGTGTGAAGTTTTACAAGCAATTTGCCAGTGTGTTTCCTTCCGGGTGTGCCCCCCCACCCCATGCCCCACAGGCAGCCAACACCACAGGGGACCACCCCACACCACAGGGCATGCCCCGCAGGCAGCCCATCACCCCTGGGTATGCCCCGCAGGCAGCCCATCCCCCTAGGCATGCCCCACAGGCAGGCCACATGGCACCATGCACTTGGGAGCCCCGACACATGTCCCCCACCCCACACCCATTGACGGGCACCTGACAGCAGGCCCCGACTCATGTCCCCCACCTCCCTACCCCCCACCATTGATGGGCATCTGCCAGAAGGCCTGACTCATGTCCCCCACCCCCCAGCCCACCCCCATTGACGGGCACCTGCCAGCAGGCCCCGACTCATGTCCCCCACCCACCACCCACCATTGACGGGCACCTGCCAGCAGGCCCAGACACATGGGCCACCAAACAACATGTCATAACAAAACAGACCCATGGCCCTAATGCCAACCCAAAGCCCCCCTGCCCCCAGTACAAGCATGCAACCATCCACTGCACCCACTCCGCAATTAGCAATGCCGTGAGAGTCTCAAAAGAACAAGCTTGGCCATGCATGAGTGTATGACAGAGCCACTCAGTGGCAACACATGACTGAGGCAATGCTCATAGAGACATGCACAAAACCAATACGAGTACACCACACCAATAATGAAGGAATATGAAATGTATTTAAAAACATAATGAAACAATGAAATGAAAAATCAAATGTGCAAATAAAGAAATAATGAATGGAAAAAATGAAATGAAAGAATTCAATTGTAAAACAAAAATCCACAACAGAAAACTAGAATAGTGGTCCATTGTCATTGTCCATACAAAGTACATTAAAACAAAAAAAACAAAAAAATGATCCATGCTAAGTTCAAATAATGAAAGTATGTACAAGTCTTGAACTATTTTCAAAGCAACTCCAAAGGGTCCATGATCCCAATAGAAAAGGAAACATACCAAAAAACCTACAAAAAAAATAATATATACATAAAGTGGAGCAATGTCCATGAACTCCAAAAAGAAATACTAAACAAAGGAAACCTAACCCTAAAGAACTATGTACAAAGGCGGCGGGCAAGTCCTACGGCTCACTCTTCGATGTGCCCGACCAGGGCATAATTGAACTCCTCTTCAATGTCCCGGAGGCGGGCCTCTCCCCTGGGCTCGACATCTCGCAGGGATGCAGTCATGGCCTCCTCCAACTCCCTGCGAGTTGCCTCGAGGCACTCAGCCCGCCTCAATGCCATGCACATGGAGTTCTCCACCCTGACCATAGTGAGCCGTGCCTCCTCCGCCCGCCGCCGCTCTGCATCTATTTGCTGGCCCAACCGATGCCACACAGAAGACACTCCCAATCAAGGGTCCTCCTTCCCTCCGGCCGATGCCTGCCCCTGTGATGTTGATGGCTCTGAGCCATCATCGCTCCCACCTTTAGCTTGCTGCTGCCGTGCATGTGCCCCGCCTGTCGATGCCTGCTCGTCCTCCTCCTGCTGGTGTCCAATTGTTGTGGTGGCCACCCCTACTGGACCTCCGACTCCTGACTGTGACAGGGATGAAATACTTCTATATGTTCATATCCCTGATCAGAAAATTGAAATATTTGGGGATTTTCAAACTAAAGCAATCCATGACATGCAATGCAGTGACTGTGGTTGTAATTTACAATCAACACTGCAAAATCCCATTTTTAATAAGTTCATATTGATGTTTAAATGATACAGTGTAGATGGTAGGAACTTTGAATCTATGTGTTCACTGCACCACCCATAATGTCAACAATTACTATTCTGCCTCCCATTATGGCGTGGTGCAGTGATCACGCAGATCACTGTGCCCTGCATCCCCATAACCACCTCCCACACCCACTTACCATTTGGCTGCACACCGTGAAGTGTGCCGCTGTCTCTACTCAGACCCTACGGCATCAGTTCCCACCCACTAACATGGGTATGAACTGGCATGGCAGGGTCCCTTTTTTCTTTTTTCGTTATTGTCCCACGCTACCATCTAGTGGAAGCGGGGGACACCCCACCACCCTCAATCTCCACTACACCAAAGGAAGACACCCCTGCAAGCCCCACTCCCATTAGTTGGTGTAGTGGGGGTTGGCGTGTTATTACTGTGCAAAGGTGCAGTAATTAACATGTCACAGTTTTCAGGCCAGCATTCTCATATTATTACAGAAAATTAACACGTCAGTAATGAGTTTTGTAAATATTGAATTTTCTATTAGTTAGACAACTTTTAAGATGTGTGCAATTATTTTTCATGAGGGGAATCCATTCACTGTCGAAATTTCACAGCATGGTCCCGTGCAGAAGTAGATTGGCTTGTTTGTAATTTTTCTATAGTCACACTCCAAGCTAGATTACCAAAGGGTTTAACAAATGCTTACTTAATGTGTGTTTTGTATTCTATGTGAAAATAAATATGGCAAAAAAAATTTAAATGGAAAAATAGGATAATATGTCGTCTATATAAAGTAGAAGATGGATTGTTAGCAGGATGTATTTTAAAAACAGTACAAAATAAATGTAGAGATACGATTCTAAAGATTACATACATTAGAAGAAAAAACAGCATTCTGCAATCTTCTACTTCCATATTATTGTGTAAAACACAGTATATTTTAATATGCACAAGTGTTCCCTATAAGTACTAGGTTACATAAATGGTTCTGTGTACATTAATTTGAATGTTAGGGAGTGTAGATGTTCATTACTGTTTACATATGAAACAAGTAAACAGTAGGTTGTAGCTATAAAAACAATAAAGTACCATGTTTGTGAAATAAATGAGATATAACTACTAATAAGAGTTTTAGGGAAGAATTTAGATATGCTGTATTTAGTTGGTATGTGTGTAGGTGGAAGAAATAAATATGCACACAACATTTTAACAAAGTATTCCAATTCAATTAAAAAATGAAAGCTTACTTGAAGTGTTACTTTTTTCAATGTTTAAATATATTCTATGTGCAGTGTGGAAGCTTTTGGATAGGTTGTACAATGTATTGAGTCATTAAACCATGCACGTTTTTTCTTTTTTATAGTAGGTTTTAAGAAAATGTCATTAGCTTCTTCTATCTGTAGGTTGTTCAATGTTTAAATATGTTCTATGTGCAGTGTGGAAGCTTTTGGAAAAGTTGTACAATGTATTGAGTCCTTATTACACTCGGAATATATATACCCCGCTCGTGCCAGGCCTATCGCGTGTAAAACCTCACACGCACCTCTTGGAAAACACGTACCCCACTCGCGCCAGCGAAAACACATGGCAAAAGTCCCCCCTGTGGAGTGGGCTGCCTGTTTAGCATGCCTAGGGGTGATGGGCTGCTGGCAGGGCATGCCCAGGGGTGATGGGCTGCCTGCGGAGCATGCCCAGGGATGATGGGCTGCCTGCGGGGCATTCCCAGGGGTGAGGGGCTGCCTACAGGGCATTGGCTGCCTGCGGGGCATGGGGAGGGTGGATGGGCTGCCTGCTCGCATTCTGGGGGTGCGCTTGGAATTTCACACATGATATGCCTGGCGTGAGCGGAGTACGTGTATTTCGGGGGTGCGCGTGGAGTTTCACATGCGATAAGCCTGGCGCGAGCCGGGTACGTGTATTCCGAGGGGTGAGTGGGGAGTTTTACACGTGATTTCGCTGGTGGGAGCGCGGTACGTGTATTCCAAGGGGTGTGCGGTGAGTTTCACACGTGATAGGCCTGGTGCGAGCGGGGTACGTGTATTCTGAGGGGTGCGCAGGGAGTTTTACATGCAATTTCGCTGGCGCGAGCAGGGTACGTGTATTCCGAGGGGTGCGTGTGAAGTTTTACACGCAATTTGCCAGTGTGTTTCCTCCCGGGTGTGCCCCCCCACCCCATGCCCCACAGGAAGCCAACACCACAGCGGACCACCCCACACCACAGGGCATGCCCCGCAGGCAGCCCATCACCCCTGGGTATGCCCCGCAGGCAGCCCATCACCCCTAGGCATGCCCCACAGGCAGGCCACATGGCACCATGCACTTGGGAGCCCCGACACATGTCCCCCACCCCACACCCATTGACGGGCACCTGACAGCAGGCCCCGACTCATGTCCCCCACCTCCCTACCCCCCACCATTGATGGGCATCTGCCAGAAGGCCTGACTCATGTCCCCCACCCCCCAGCCTACCCCCATTGACGGGCACCTGCCAGCAGGCCCCGACTCATGTCCCCCACCCACCACCCACCATTGACAGGCACCTGCCAGCAGGCCCAGACACATGGCCCACCAAACAACATGTCATAACAAAACAGACCCATGGCCCTAATGCCAACCCAAAGCCCCCCTGCCCCCAGTACAAGAATGCAACCATCCACTGCACCCACTCCGCAATTAGCCATGCCGTGAGAGTCTCAAAAGAAAAAGCTTGGCCATGCATGAGTGTATGACAGAGCCACTCAGTGGCAACACATGACTGAGGCAATGCTCATAGAGACATGCACAAAACCAATGAGAGTACACCACACCAATAATGAAGGAATATGAAATGTATTTAAAAACATAATGAAACAATGAAATGAAAAATCAAATGTGCAAATAAAGAAATAATGAATGGAAAAAATGAAATGAAAGAATTCAATTGTAAAACAAAAATCCACAACAGAAAACTAGAATAGTGGTCCATTGTCATTGTCCATACAAAGTACCTTAAAACAAAAAAAACAAAAAAATGATCCATGCTAAGTTCAAATAATGAAAGTATGTACAAGTCTTGAACTATTTTCAAAGCAACTCCAAAGGGTCCATGATCCCAATAGAAAAGGAAACGTACCAAAAAACCTACAAAAAAAATAATATATACATAAAGTGGAGCAATGTCCATGAACTCCAAAAAGAAATACTAAACAAAGGAAACCTAACCCTAAAGAACTATGTACAAAGGCGGCGGGCAAGTCCTACGGCTCACTCTTCGATGTGCCCGACCAGGGCATAATTGAACTCCTCTTCAACGTCCCGGAGGCGGGCCTCTCCCCTGGGCTCGACATCTCGCAGGGATGCAGTCATGGCCTCCTCCAACTCCCTGCGAGTTGCCTCGAGGCACTCAGCCCGCCTCAATGCCATGCGCATGGAGTTCTCCACCCTGACCATAGTGAGCCGTGCCTCCTCCGCCCGCCGCCGCTCTGCATCTATTTGCTGGCCCAACCGATGCCACACAGAAGACACTCCCAATCCAGGGTCCTCCTTCCCTCCGGCCGATGCCTGCCCCTGTGATGTTGATGGCTCCGAGCCATCAGCGCTCCCACCTTTAGCCTGCTGCTGCCGTGCATGTGACCCGCCTGTCGATGCCTGCACGTCCTCCTCCTGCTGGTGTCCAATTGTTGTGGTGGCCACCCCTGCTGGACCTCCGACTCCCGACTGTGACAAGGATGAAATACTTCTATATGTTCATATCCCTGATCAGAAAATTGAAATATTTGGGGATTTTCAAACTAAAGCAATCCATGACATGCAATGCAGTGACTGTGGTTGTAATTTACAATCAACACTGCAAAATCCCATTTTTAATAAGTTCATATTGATGTTTAAATGATACAGTGTAGATGGTAGGAACTTTGAATCTATGTGTTCACTGCACCACCCATAATGTCAACAATTACATTTCTGCCTCCCATTATGGCGTGGTGCAGTGATCACGCAGATCACTGTGCCCTGCATCCCCATAACCACCTCCCACACCCACTTACCATTTGGCTGCACACCGTGAAGTGTGCCGCTGTCTCTACTCAGACCCTGCGGCATCAGTTCCCACCCACTAACATGGGTATGAACTGGCATGGCAGGGTCCCTTTTTTCTTTTTTCGTTATTGTCCCACGCTACCATCTAGTGGAAGCGGGGGACACCCCACCACCCTCAATCTCCACTACACCAAAGGAAGACACCCCTGCAAGCCCCACTCCCATTAGTTGGTGTAGTGGGGGTTGGCATGTTATTACTGTGCAAAGGTGCAGTAATTAACATGTCACAGTTTTCAGGCCAGCATTCTCATATTATTACAGAAAATTAACACGTCAGTAATGAGTTTTGTAAATAGTGAATTTTCTATTAGTTAGACAACTTTTAAGATGTGTGCAATTATTTTTCATGAGGGCCATCCATTCACTGTCGAAATTTCACAGCATGGTCCCGTGCAGAAGTAGATTGGCTTGTTTGTAATTATTCTATATTCACACTCCAAGCTAGATTACCAAAGGGTTTAACAAATGCTTACTTAATGTGTGTTTTGTATTCTATGTGAAAATAAATATGGCAAAAAAAATTTAAATGGAAAAATAGGATAATATGTCATCTATATAAAGTAGAAGATGGATTGTTAGCAGGATGTATTTTAAAAACAGTACAAAATAAATGTAGAGATACGATTCTAAAGATTACATACATTAGAAGAAAAAACAGCATTCTGCAATCTTCTACTTCCATATTATTGTGTAAAACACAGTATATTTTAATATGCACAAGTGTTCCCTATAAGTACTAGGTTACATAAATGGTTCTGTGTACATTAATTTGAATGTTAGGGAGTGTAGATGTTCATGACTGTTTACATATGAAACAAGTAAACAGTAGGTTGTAGCTATAAAAACAATAAAGTACCATGTTTGTGAAATGAATGAGATATAACTACTAATAAGAGTTTTAGGGAAGAATTTAGATATGCTGTATTTAGTTGGTATTTGTGTAGGTGGAAGAAATAAATATGCACACAACATTTTAACAAAGTATTCCAATTCAATTAAAAAATGAAAGCTTACTTGAAGTGTTACTTTGTTCAATGTTTAAATATATTCTATGTGCAGTGTGGAAGCTTTTGGATAGGTTGTACAATGTATTGAGTCATTAAACCATGCATGTTTTTTCTTTTTTATAGTAGGTTTTAAGAAAATGTCATTGGCTTCTTCTATCTGTAGGTTGTTCAATGTTTAAATATGTTCTATGTGCAGTGTGGAAGCTTTTGGAAAAGTTGTACAATGTATTGAGTCCTTATTACACTCGGAATATATATACCCCGCTCGTGCCAGGCCTATCGCGTGTAAAACCTCACACGCACCTCTTGGAAAACACGTACCCCACTCGCGCCAGCGAAAACACATGGCAAAAGTCCCCCCTGTGGAGTGGGCTGCCTGTTTAGCATGCCTAGGGGTGATGGGCTGCTGGCAGGGCATGCCCAGGGGTGATGGGCTGCCTGCGGAGCATGCCCAGGGATGATGGGCTGCCTGCGGGGCATTCCCAGGGGTGAGGGGCTGCCTGCAGGGCATTGGCTGCCTGCGCGCATTCTGTGGGTGCGCTTGGAATTTCACACATGATATGCCTGGTGTGAGCGGAGTACGTGTATTTCGGGGGTGCGCGTGGAGTTTCACATGCGATAAGCCTGGCGCGAGCCGGGTACGTGTATTTCCAGGGGTGAGTGGGGAGTTTTACACGTGATTTCGCTGGTGGGAGCGCGGTACGTGTATTCCAAGGGGTGTGCGGGGAGTTTCACACGTGATAGGCCTGGTGCGAGCGGGGTACGTGTATTCTGAGGGGTGCGCAGGGAGTTTTACATGCAATTTCGCTGGCGCGAGCAGGGTACGTGTATTCCGAGGGGTGCGTGTGAAGTTTTACAAGCAATTTGCCAGTGTGTTTCCTTCCGGGTGTGCCCCCCCACCCCATGCCCCACAGGCAGCCAACACCACAGGGGCCCACCCCACACCACAGGGCATGCCCCGCAGGCAGCCCATCACCCCTGGGTATGCCCCGCAGGCAGCCCATCCCCCTAGGCATGCCCCACAGGCAGGCCACATGGCACCATGCACTTGGGAGCCCCGACACATGTCCCCCACCCCACACCCATTGACGGGCACCTGACAGCAGGCCCCGACTCATGTCCCCCACCTCCCTACCCCCCACCATTGATGGGCATCTGCCAGAAGGCCTGACTCATGTCCCCCACCCCCCAGCCCACCCCCATTGACAGGCACCTGCCAGCAGGCCCCGACTCATGTCCCCCACCCACCACCCACCATTGACGGGCACCTGCCAGCAGGCCCAGACACATGGGCCACCAAACAACATGTCATAACAAAACAGACCCATGGCCCTAATGCCAACCCAAAGCCCCCCTGCCCCCAGTACAAGCATGCAACCATCCACTGCACCCACTCCGCAATTAGCAATGCCGTGAGAGTCTCAAAAGAACAAGCTTGGCCATGCATGAGTGTATGACAGAGCCACTCAGTGGCAACACATGACTGAGGCAATGCTCATAGAGACATGCACAAAATCAATGAGAGTACACCACACCAATAATGAAGGAATATGAAATGTATTTAAAAACATAATGAAACAATGAAATGAAAAATCAAATGTGCAAATAAAGAAATAATGAATGGAAAAAATGAAATGAAAGAATTCAATTGTAAAACAAAAATCCACAACAGAAAACTAGTATAGTGGTCCATTGTCATTGTCCATACAAAGTACATTAAAACAAAAAAAACAAAAAAATGATCCATGCTAAGTTCAAATAATGAAAGTATGTACAAGTCTTGAACTATTTTCAAAGCAACTCCAAAGGGTCCATGATCCCAATAGAAAAGGAAACGTACCAAAAAACCTACAAAAAAAATAATATATACATAAAGTGGAGCAATGTCCATGAACTCCAAAAAGAAATACTAAACAAAGGAAACCTAACCCTAAAGAACTATGTACAAAGGCGGCGGGCAAGTCCTACGGCTCACTCTTCGATGTGCCCGACCAGGGCATAATTGAACTCCTCTTCAATGTCCCGGAGGCGGGCCTCTCCCCTGGGCTCGACATCTCGCAGGGATGCAGTCATGGCCTCCTCCAACTCCCTGCGAGTTGCCTCGAGGCACTCAGCCCGCCTCAATGCCATGCACATGGAGTTCTCCACCCTGACCATAGTGAGCCGTGCCTCCTCCGCCCGCCGCCGCTCTGCATCTATTTGCTGGCCCAACCGATGCCACACAGAAGACACTCCCAATCAAGGGTCCTCCTTCCCTCCGGCCGATGCCTGCCCCTGTGATGTTGATGGCTCCGAGCCATCATCGCTCCCACCTTTAGCTTGCTGCTGCCGTGCATGTGCCCCGCCTGTCGATGCCTGCACGTCCTCCTCCTGCTGGTGTCCAATTGTTGTGGTGGCCACCCCTGCTGGACCTCCGACTCCCGACTGTGACAGGGATGTGCCCTCCACCAGCCTGGCCGCTGGGTCAGGGGCAGCTCCACAGGGTGCCCAGGTGATACTTGGGCAGGAAGAATGCATGGAGCATGACAGGCGCATAGGGGGTTCAGTTGAGGAGGAGCTCCCTAGAAGATCCAGTACACGGAGTAACCCAGCGCTGGTGACCTTTCCAAGTAGGCCGACGCGGTCAAAGAGGTATTCGAAATGACGTGCATTGTCCTCATGAGAACCCTGCACGTCATCCCGAATACCACGTTGACGCAATGCCACCCCAGCTAGGACAGGCTCAACACGGTCCTGGATTGCCACATCTGCAGGGAGAGGAAGGCCAGTTGTGTGTGCATCCCCTCCCTGAAAACGCATCTGGATAGAGGCATCCATGATGGTGCTGGAGGATGCAGTCACAGGATCGGGGACAGGATTACACACAGGCACATCCGCGGCAGCTTGTGCTGCCTCCTGTCCCTGCCCTTGGACTGCACCACTAGCACCAGTGGAATCCCCCCTCCATGCCTCGTGCGTGGACCTTTCACGGCCTCCTCCTCAACCGAACCCCCCCAACATGGATGACTCTGTGCCATCTTCATCCAAAGGCCCCTGTGCTGGCTCAGCTGCCCCTTCTGCTGCCGAGGAGTACACCTCCAACCTCCGCCTCTTGGACCTTCCCTCGGCAGCTGCGGCCATGGACACGGCACCAGACTCCTCACTCCCCAAAGAGATGACAACCTGGGAGGGGAGCTGAGCCTTGCATCTCCTGCTGGAAGTTGGGTCCCTGCCACTGTGCTCCACAGCACCATCTCTGCCCTCTTCATCAGTTGACACTGCAGACAGTGAGTGACAGAACACAGGCATCAGGGCACTGTACAATGGTCTGATACACACATGACAGTTGCACATGAGTGGCAGTCTCAAACTTCACAGTTGGCATCACACTCCCTAACACACATAACAATTGAACCCACACACATGCGCAAATTAACAGGAATCGTGCAGCAGGCAGCAGCATCCATACACATACAACAGCATGAACATCAGAAGGTTAGCCTGATGTCACATGCAACACAGGGAGTGCCGAACACATGCACACATGCCACCAGACATACATGCATCTGTACATCTCCACCACATGTCACAGTGCAATCATCAGCAACTATGTCACGTCTGCCAATGGGGTTCCTACATGTCTGTGTCACATGCATCCATGGCGTATCACATTTGCACACATGTCAACAACACACACACGCACATGTATGCCGTGCACGTACATGAAGGTGGAACCAGCATCCATGTGTCACACCCTAACCATGCCATAGTGTATACACAGAAATGCTGACATGCGTGCATCCCCACATGCATTCCTGCATTATGCATTTGAAAACATACACCATTGATGTGCCTCACACATGACTGGACTCACATGTGGCAGGCTCATGTCCCTGCACATACACATCCATACATGGGACTTTCAAGACATATGTCCAAGCTGCACACACCTGGCACACCTCAACATGCGCTGCATCCAATCAATACACATGGACACTTACTGCTCGACTCCGGACGGGTATGCCTCTCAAGGACCTGGTGGCGAAGTGTTGGGTGTATACCTTCCAGGACCCTCATCTGGTCATCGGTAAGGGGGACCCGGCACCCCTCTGCATCCGCTGTCTCCAAGAGGCACCGGGCCTTACTGAGGGTCCTGGACCTGAAGTCCTCCCAGCGCTTCCAGACATGTTGTATGTCACGGGCTGCCACCCCCTCCACATCGATGGCAGCCATGATGTCCTTCCAGATTCTCTTCTGTCCATCATTGTCGGCGCGTGGTTTTCCGAAGATGGCATCATAATTCCCCAGGACTTGCTCCACCAGGTTACCAACTTCTGCGGCACTGAAGATGGTAGCCCTCTGTCTCTCTGGCTGGGGGTTGCCAGTGGTGTCTTATGGTGTTTCCCCTGACATGGCAACCCACGAGGCAGGTGTGGGTGGGCAACTGGGTCCTGGGGCTGGGCTGTGGAGCAATGGTACAGCAGTCGGGAGTCTTCTGTTCCAGCAGGGGTGGTCACAGCAACTGGACCCCTGCAGATGGCTGACGTGAAGGCACCAAATGGGGGGACACGTGGCCAGTAGGCAGGCAACAGCAGATGGCAGGTGGGAGTCTGCTCTGGGCTCTGGGGGGCAGGATAATGGCCTTCTGGGCAGGAGCGTGGTCTTCTGTGTGTTGGCGCGAGGCCCGCTTGATACAGAGTGATTTGGCACATGTAAAAAGAGCACGTAAGTGTGCAATTCGAGGAAAGGACCTTAGCGCGTTAGCACATATGTGACGTAACGTGCGCGCATGCGTTTCCCTGGCAGGGGTTGACGGTCCCATGTGGGTTTCCATTGCTCTGTATGTGCTTTTTTTGTTGAAAGCGGTGCGTGTGTTTTCCAGGCGTTGGGGTTCACACGCAATTACTTCACAGCGGTTACAGTGCGTATTTCTTTTTTTGGCATGGGTGTTGGCTATGCGTTCTTCTTCTACATGCTAGGCAGACGGTGAGTCGCACATGCTATTTTTAATAATGCCAATGTCCCTGTTCATCGCGTACCCCTTTTTTTCCAGGCATACTACCCTGCGTGATGATCACATATGTGTTTTTTGTGTTCCTGGCTGCCACAGCGTACTGCGTGTGTTTTTTTACACGCACGTGGGCTGCAGGGGTCGCTTATCTCTTTTTCTTGCTTTTTTGGGATGCCTGAGCATTGCGTGACATGTCATTTCTCGTAGGGGCCCACAGAATGGGACATTCATCGTAGCTGCATATACGTGTTTGTTGTTTGCGCACAATTTTGTAATGCGCAGGGACGCTACTGCCTGCCATTCGTGTGGCGGATGTGTTTAGGCCTGTGCATGTCTTTGGCCGTGCGCAGGTTTCCCCTATTCGATTCCTTGAATACGTGTGGTTTGCGTGCATGTGGGCGTTCCGTGTACTTCCCAACAGTACATCCTCAGTTACGCCCTTATTTTCACGCGTTGTTCCCCTTCCACACATTCCATCCCGTGTTCTGCCCCCTTTTTGGTGTGTGTGCTAACGTTGTGCGCTTTCGCTGTGTGCGTCGCGCATGGCGTTCTGGATGTTGCTATGACGTGTGCGCCCGTGTGCGCCACGCACGGATTTGGCACACATCCAGGGGAATACATGCGCAGGCCCTTCCATGAATTACACGCGTGCACGTGCGCTTGCTTTTTCACACTTGCGCCACGATTTCCGGCGCACATTTGTTCCATGAATCGGCCCCTCAGTGATCAATTATAATATTATGAAATACAACATGAATATTCTTGTTTTTAATTTATTATGAAATACATTTCATTCTGTTTCAGAGTTAGTAATATTGAAGTAAGAACATGATACATATAAAGGTACTTAGTAACACTTTGATAAATATATGTGCACTGCACATATGTACAGACATAGATTTGTATGTATTATTTTATATTATTATATTTAGCCACAGCTACAGCATCAGACAATGAGTCGCAGGATTATGCTTAAGGTGAGCAATGGCTGGAATAGTTCTATCCGTGGCTAAATAGCTCCCCTGTTAACATGTAAAAACAGACATTTTGGGGGATTTTAGGCACTCAAATTGCATAAAATAAATTACAATAGATATTTTAATATGTGTTTGCAGTCTGTGTTCAATTATATCTATTTTTGTAACTTAAAGGGTAGCCCTTAGAAGGACCGTTTTGTGGGAAGGAATGAGGGAGGTGGAACAGGAATGAAAACATGTAAGGATAAAACATGTAACAAAGGGAATTAAAATAAAATGAAACTTTTTTTGTTCTTTTTTTTCTTTTTTCAAAAAAAGGGGTGGAAATCCCACTTAATTATAGGAAATAAGGACGCAAGTTAGTCTGGTGTTCAGATATTAACTTCTCCCAATCCTTAAATGTGGCACCTCCTGTGGCTACCCATGCAAAGCATTATTCACAGAAGACTCATTAATGAGAGATTGGGAGCCGGTAAAATCTCAGCAAGTGCAGTTGACCCTGGTGCAGAAGCTGAGGCTTCATTCAGTGTCAGTGATGTCCCACTGATGGATCAAAGTGGTTCTGATTTCCATGTACGTAATGCATGAGGCCCATGCATTTTTATTTTGTTCATGTTCCTAGGCTTTGTCACAGAACATTAGAAGGGCTTTGTCATTGAGTTTTCTTGAACAATGTGCATAGTACGTACTCTGCTTCTTTTTTGGAAGAGTATTCTTCACCTGAAAGTATCACCAACTGTCTGCAATGGTCTTCATTCCAGTTGCTTTTTTCCTCACTGGCAATGAATTGGGGACCCAAGTGACATCGTCATCACTGCTGCGTCTGTCATGGTTGGACATATTGGAATGCCCAACCGGGAGGAATATGTAAAACTCTTGTGTCTCGTGCTTTGTAGTTTGTCAGTTGTTGTTATTTTTGCTTGTTATATATATTTTTTAAATGTTTTGATATTAAGTGACAGAGACCTTTTTGTGTTGTGCTTTTTCACAATTTTTATTTTTCCTCTACGGTCCTGCATTTTCAATACGACTACGACCAGCAGTGATGATGAGGTGATGTGGGTGGCTTCAGCTTTACAGCCGCGGAAGAAGCAATGTGCACAAAAAAACATGCTGAAAGGTGGCAATTTTTCTGCCTAAAGGACCAACACAGCAAAAAGGAGATTGAGGAGGTCATGTGTAATTTCTGCGGTAAGGTTTGGCAGAGGGGACCTTCAAAGATTGGGACATCCACGTTAATTCATCATCTTGTCCATGTTCATTAGGATGAAGAGGAAGAATCCTAAAGGAAGGCTCTTGTGAAACATAACGTCAAAGCACATGCAGTAAGATCAGCACAGCAGTATTTGTCATTTGTGCCACAGACTACCAATTTTCCTACCAACTATTTTCCACCAAGTAACACCCAACCACAATCCATCCTGCCTGCACCCAATCTTTCTAACTTTATTGTGATGTGCAAAACCAGTTACAGTGCGATCGCGGTGGGAGGTTGCACCCTAGACGCTTTGGGCAAGGCTCTTTTGGAACATACGGCCAATCACCAATGCTATATATATGTTTAAGTGTCCTTTTTTTTACCCCATTCTTTTGAATTTTTTTGAAAACAGGTACTAAATATAAAATGTGATGAAAACATGTTTTTCTTTGTTAACATTTTGGTATTTATATGAATCCTAATATGTTTACTGTTTCCATTGCCTACCTCTTTTTTCCTTCCTTATCCCCAAAACAGTTCTTTTCAGGGCCAACTTTTCAGTTATAAAAATATACAATAAAAACACATATGTGAATATGGATGAAAGACCGTTAATTGATCCTTTCGATACACTGTGTGTAAAACAAAACTACATATATGTGTGGAGCCATGAGTAGAGCCCCCAAACTCCCCAGTTGTTGCTGCATTTAGCCGTGCATGTATTTTGACAGCCACGGCTAAAAAAAAAATTCTTTAAAAACATCTACATATATCTGGGCAGCAGTCTTATAAAGATTTATTTTAAGATATATTAAGTGTAGTCTTTGTAAACAGTTACTTTAACACTTTAACAACTTTCTATTTATCAACAGAACATATTCAAGTAAATACTTTAAAAAGTTGAGTACATATGCAAACAACATTTTTTACAACTGGTTTGTTTGTTGGGAATGTGGTTGATGATAGGTTATTTATTTATCTATATACCCAGAGGTTTCTAAGCACAGACCCAGGGATTGAACCTGTGTTGCTCTGCATTGTCGTGCTTCCAAGGAGAGCACGTTGCCCTGAGCTATCCTCCCTAGACTACAATTTTGTTTTATTTTACATATTGTTTTCATTAGCCCAATTGTCTTTATTACTCATTTCAATTATGTATGGCATAACAAAACCTTTGAAAATCATGGGAAAAAAACTTTAGATGCAGAGACTTTAAGGACAGATTTTTACCAGGTCCAAAACAACTTAGGCACAAACCCCTGAAATTCAGCTGAAGCCAACTTAACTGTGTGACCCCTGTTACACAGCCTATGACCACAATGATGACACCACAGATCACATCACTGATAACATCACTAATTACATCACAACAGTAACCGGCATTAAAGAAGGCATTCAGCCATGGTCAGTGTGCATGGCGAAATATATATTGACACATTAATGGGTACTAATCATGGCCTTCAGTCATGAACACTGGCCGCATTGTTCAGGAATGTTCACTGTATGTTTTAAAACACTAACAGGCCACCATCCATAGACCTTGGCGTTCACCAGTGGCTACAGCTTTCAGATGTGTCCACCGTATACTATATACACTAATCGGCCATTAGTCATGGGCTTTAGCACAATACTGGCCAGTGGCCACACTCCTTTGCTGTGCCCACTATATATTCCAATATATAAATGGGCCTCACTAGCCACAGCCTTTGACCATGAGCAGTTTGCACATCTTTTAGCCATGTCCATTGCATATTTTAAAATACTAACATGCCATACGCCATGGACTTTGGGCGTGCCCACTGTGTATTATAAAACACTAATTAGCCCCTATCTATGGCCTCTGGCCTTGCCCACTGTATATTATATACACTAACCAGCCACTAGCCATAGTCTTTACACAATACTAGCCAGTGGCAACGGCCTGTGGCTGTGCTGACTGTATGCTCTAACATTTTAATTGGCACTGATTACAACTTTCAACGTTGCCCACTGTATATTTTAAAACAGTGATGGGCAACTAGGCATGGCTTTTAACCATGCACATGTAAGTGATTTCAACCCGGCACTCCACCTAAGTCAGTGCCTAGAGTGTGATGCACAGCTGGAACCCTTAATTATATATTTTTGTCTATAAGTTCTTTTATTTCTGAATGATGTAGCCTTATATCACGCCCCTCTCTTTGAATCCCCCCTGTCACACTGAACCAGGAAGCAGGTTCTTTTGCAAAGTTAAACGATTTATTTTATGAATTTGAACAAGATGTATGTCACACTTTTATGAATTGGAACAGTATATAGATATCAAACTATTAATATTTATACAATAATCAGCATTGGGTAATATCACAACAATCAACAATCTCTTTAATCAGAATGAGTATGGATAAGAAAAATCATGTAGCACAGAATAAAACTTTGTGTGGGTTCAGTCAAATGCAATGATAGGAAATTAATGCAGCACATAAATAATACTTTTGTGTGTTCAATCAAATGCAATGTAATCACTCTTTCCCCCTGATACTAATCAATCCCCCATAATATGCAATATAGAGATGGAAAGAGAGAACACAGGTTTCAGGAAATACAATCTGAACCAATGCAGTTTCAATCCCAATTCCCCCCAGCAAGCATAGAGAGAAACAGGAATGATTTCAAAACATGTCAAATGCTTTTGAAGGTGGTTTTGAATGAATGGGAAAAACACTGAAAAATGAATTTAATTCTCTAAATTGGATTCAAAACTAGTGGGGGCCGCTTTGGATAGTTTCAGGTAAACACTAGCAATGATGATTGAATAACTATCAGATTGGAAACTGAATTCTGATGTCGGACGCAAAGAACAGCTGTTTTATACGTGTTGAAATTGAGCCAAATGCAAATCCGCAGCAAACTTTTCAGCGCGCGAGAAACCTGATTACAGAAAAACTACAAGGAGGTCGAATGCCAGGTTGGTTTGAAAGTTGATGATGTTAGCTTCCATTTGACACTTAAATTTCATTTCTAGCATGTACGGTTCAGAAGTTATGAAGGTTTTAGTAGAGGTCAATTTTTCTCAGAAAGAGTCAAGATTTTCAAATGAAAGATGCGCTTTTGAATTACAAACATATTTTCTTTACACTAAGGAGGCTATGAAGAAGACCTCTGTGCATTCCCACGGGTGTCCTCTTTTGGGAAATGCATGGGGTTCCCTGTTTTCCTTGCTGGCTTCGACACCCTAGGCCCAAATCTGTAGGTTGCCCACATGAACAAATTGTGCTGTGGCGAAAGGCTTGGGGTTACCAGCGGGTTACCCTTTTCCTTTTGCGCCCCCGGTAGGAGCACCCACACATGCGAGGTACCTTTTTTGTCGGGACACCTGTGGGAACACGAGAAGGTATGACATCTGCTGTTGGCGACCTGTTTCGGTGAGTGGACACAGGGAAATGTCTCTGAAATTGTCCAGAAATGAAGACAATTCTCAGACATTTCGCTCTGGCCACCCACCGAAACACACCGCCAACAACACGTGGCCTACCTTCCCGCGTCCCCACACGTGTCCCGATGAAAACGGTACCTCACATGTGTGGGTGCACCTACCGGGGGCGCAAAAGGAAAAGGGTAACCGACTGGGAACCCCAAGCCATTCGCCACTGCCCATTTTGTTCATGTGGGCAACCTACAGATTTGGGCCTAGGGTGTCGAAGCCAGCAAGGGAAACAGGGAACCCCATGCATTTCCCAAAAGAGGACACCCGTGGGAATCCACAGAGGTCTGCCTTGCGCAAATTGCCCCAGTTTTTATTAGCCGCAATCCCCGACAAAGTGTGATATTTGGTGGGGAAAAAACACAATGTTCACTTTGTCTGGGGTTCTGGGTAATAAATTCTGGCCCGCTTCGCGCAAATCAGACCTCTGTGCATTCCCACGGGTGTCCTCTTTTGGGAAATGTATGGGGTTCCCTGTTTTCCCTGCTGACTTCGACACCCTAGGCCCAAATCTGTAGGTTGCCCACATGAACAAATTGTGCTGTGGCGAAAGGCTTGGGGTTACCAGCGGGTTACCCTTTTCCTTTTGCACCCGCGGTAGGTGCACCCACACATGCGAGGTACCTTTTTAGTCGGGACACCTGTGGGAACACGAGAAGGTATGACATCTGCTGTTGGCGACGTGTTTCGGTGAGTGGACACAGGGAAATGTCTCTGAAATTGGCCGGAAATGAAGACAATTCTCAGAAATTTCGCTCTGGCCACCCACCGAAACACACCGCCAACAACACGTGGCCTACCTTCCCGCCTCCCCACCCGTGTCCCGATGAAAACGGTACCTCACATGTGAAAACAGGGAACCCCATGCATTTCCCAAAAGAGGACACCCGTGGGAATCCACAGAGGTCTGATTTACGCAAATCGGCCCAGAATGTAATACCCAGAACCACCAGCAAAGACCCACATGGGAGAAGAGTGCCCAAGGCCAGGGATATTACCGCCGACTTTGCTGGAGCCCTGGCTGCCCTGCGTTACAGCTTCACCCCACCAAGGAGTCTCGGCAGTGTGCCAATACCTCCCCGAAGGGAAAAGCTGTAATGCAGCCCAGCCGCAACTCCAGGACAGTTGGAGGTGATCTGCCCAGACGGGCCATTCCCACCCACACCGCCAACAATCCAGCCCCAGTCTCACCCACCCCACTGACAGTGGGCCCTAACCATAGAATAATAAAAAACAGTACTCACATAACGTTGCAGCTGCTCGGGTAGATAAAGCTGTAAACAAAACAAAGAACATGTGTTACCTACGGTCACTCCAGCAAAATGTAGCCCTCCCCGGGGGCAGATAAGGGGAGGGGCTGTCCTGCACTTCTCCATGGGCTCAGGCGTCCGTTCCTAGGAGCAGATATCTGGTCCCAGGGAGGGCTGCATGACTTGGCACCCACTCCATTGCGGGCCACCCCCCGTCGCAGTACATCATTCGCAGCCAATTTAGGGTGCCCCTCAGCCCCCCCTAAAAAGCAGCCTATGATTTTGTATTAGTTTTTTTGTTTACCCAACTTCGCTTGGTGGGGTGGGGGGAGAGGGCCACCACAAAAGGTGGGGCAGGACCCCCAATAGATGGGGCAGTAGGGTTTGGGCACCCTGGGGGCAGATTGCCACACTAATATGGCCATCTGCATCAAGCGAAGTTGGGTAAACAAAAAAAATAATATAAGTTCATAGGCTGCTTTTTAGGGGGGGCTGAGGGGCACCCTAAATAGGCAGCGAATGATGTACTGCAACGGAGGGTGGCCCTCAGCCCCCCTCACCCCAAATGGAGGGCCCCACCTCATGAAACCCTCCCTGGAGGCTGATATCTGCTCCTAGGAAGGGGCAGATAGGGGGGCCCCACCTCTTGGATCCCTCCCTGGGGTCAGATGCCCCTTCCTAGGATCGCGCGCCCTGCGCCCGATCCGTGACCAGCAATGCCTCATATGTGGTGTCCTTGGAAAGGGGAGAAAGTCCCCTTTCCAGGGACACCACTTTTTGATCAATCCCTGGTGGTCCAGTGGGCCCCAGGGCCCCAAACCCCCTCCCACCTCCCACCTCCCCTCAATTTCTTTTTGCTTTTATTTATTTTTATTTTCACCCCTGGGGGCAGTGATTATCTGCCCCCAGGGGTCTCTGGTGCTGTGGCCCCATGCCTTGGGGCCACGGGGGGATGGGGGCCGCTTACCTAGTAAGCAGCCCCCCCTCACCCGGCGTCACAAACAGATCTGCGTTGATCCGCTGGCATTGCTGCCCGTGGATCGCGCGCCCAGCGCCCGATCCGCGGGCAGCAATGCCTCATATGTGGTGTCCTTGGAAAGGGGAGAAAGTCCCCTTTCCAGGGACACCACTTTTTGATCCATCCCTGGTGGTCCAGTGGGCCCCAGGGCCCCAACCCCCCTCCCACCTCCCCTCGATTTTTTGTTGTGTTTTTTTTTTATTTTCACCCATGGGGGCAGTGATTATCTGCCCCCAGGGGTCTCTGGCGCTGTGGCCCCATGCCTTGGGGCCACTGGGGGGGGGGGCGCTTACCTAGTAAGCAGCCCCCCCTGCCCCTGCGTCACAAATGGATCTGCATTGATCCACTGGCATTGCTGCCCGCGGATCGCGCGCCCTGCGCCTGATCCGCGGGCAGCAATGCCTCATATGTGGTGTCCTTGGAAAGGGGAGAAAGTCCCCTTTCCAGGGACACCACTTTTTGATCAATCCCTGGTGGTCCAGTGGGCCCCAGGGCCCCAAACCCCCTCCCACCTCCCACCTCCCCTCCATTTATTTTTGCTTTTATTTATTTTTATTTTCACCCCTGGGGGCAGTGATTATCTGCCCTCAGGGGTCTCTGGCACTGTGGCCCCATGCCTTGGGGCCACGGGAGGAGGGGGGCCGCTTACCTAGTAAGCATCCCCCCCTCCCCATGCGTCACAAACGGATCTGCGTTGATCCGCTGGCATTGCTGCCCGAGGATCGCGCGCCCTGCGCCCGATCCGCGGGCAGCAATACCTCATATGTGGTGTCCTTGGAAAGGGGAGAAAGTCCCCTTTCCAGGGACACCACTTTTTGATCCATCTCTGGTGGTCCAGTGGGCCCCAGGGCCCCAAACCCCCTCCCACCTCCCCTCGATTTTTTGTTGTGTTTATTTTTTTTTATTTTCACCCCTGGGGGCAGTGATTATCTGCCCCCAGGGGTCTCTGGCGCTGTGGGCCCATGCCTTGGGGCCACTGGGGGAGGGGGGCCGCTTACCTAGTAAGCAGCCCCCCCTCCCCCTGCGTCACAAATGGATCTGCATTGATCCAATGGCATTGCTGCCCGCGGATCGCACGCCCTGCACCCGATCCGCGGGCAGCAATGCCTCATATGTGGTGTCCTTGGAAAGGGGAGAAAGTCCCCTTTCCAGGGACACCACTTTTGTTCCATCCCTGGTGGTCCAGTGGGCCCCAGGGCCCCAAAACCCCTTCCACCTCCCTCCATCCCTCGATTTATTTATTTATTTATTTTTTTATTTCACCCCTGGGGGCAGTGATCATCTGCCCCCAGGGGTCCCTGGCGCTGTGGCCCCATGCTTTGGGGCCACGGGGGAAGGGGGCCTCTCACCTAGTAAGCAGCCCCCCCTCCCCCTCGTCACAAACGGATCTTCATTTGATCCGTGACGTTGCTGCCGTGACGGGCAGCAATGCCACACAATTGGTATCGTTGGAAAGGGGAGAATCTCCCCTTTCCAACGATACCTGCCTTGATCTCCGGCTTGAAATACAGCCGGAGATCGAGGCTGACAAAGAAGGGAACTCACCTTCTTTATCCACCGCAGCAGCCGAAAATGGCTGCTGCAGTGGATTTACTTTCAGTTTCACGCCGACGTGCGTTACGCACACCGACATGAAACTGAAGGTAATCCAGCCCCCTGGCAGTGAGGGGGGACCTCCACTCAAAACAAGGTGTCGAAAAGGACGAGCTATCTCGTCCTTGGCACTGCGTGTGCACTGTCAAGGACGAGATACCTCGCCCTTGGCACTTAAAGGGTTAAAGCACTTCTGGGTTTCCCTTGGAATGCAACACTGCCTTTTCAAATAGTTTCATTTCACTCTGTGGGCAGCCCAATGACAGGTTTTGGTAGTGTGGTCTCCGGTTCTACCACTGACACAGGCAAAACGGATTGGCGGCCTATTTTTCAGGTTTCCCTGCGCACTTCTCAGAGATTTTTAGCGCATAGAGCTTTTTGGCGGCCATCCTGTTGTTTCTGATGAAAGCAGCACACAGAGATGTTGCAGGGCAGAGCCTAGTGGGTCAGAACATCCCACAAGCCCCCCTTGCGATTTGGCATTGATCCTCCATCAATGGGAAGTCGCAAGACTGGGATCATCAGTCTCATTTCTTTTGTTTCCAAAAATGGCAAAGTTTATCATCTTTTCTTCCATCAGGGGTGGATCGACCAGTTCCTCGCCCAGTCCTGATGTGGGTATGAAGCGATTCCCCTGGGCCCCTTGGATCTTTCCTTCCGGTCCCCAGGTGGTCCTCCTTGGTTTTAGTCTCCATGGTTTCCAATTCCAGGATGACAAAGCAAAAACATATTTGTAGACATTTCCCCACCACTATTAATGTAGTGGGGCGGACACATACACTTTGACAAATCAGGACACATTTTTCTATTGTCAATTTATTGACTATATAGATGGAATACTTTTTATAGTGGGAATTCTAGGGAGCTGGAGTGACCCCCTCTGGGGTTCCAGAAGACTCCTCCAGTTGCTTCAGAGTGTGCCAAGGATGGCAACATTTCAGTTGGCTAATATGGACCCACTTATCTTTCCCCTCTGCCAAACTGCCTTTAGGGATGCAGATTTTGTAGGCGACTGGTGAGATTTTGTCTACAATTGCAAAAGGTCCCCTCCAGCTAGGCAAATATGTGCACTGTTTGGCCTGGTTCCTTTGGAAATTGTATAAGTAGACCCGGTCTCCTACATGGTATTCTTTTCTAGTAGTCTTTAAGTCATAGTGGGTCTTCATGCTGTTGGCAGATCTTTCTAGATTTCGCTGAGCATAGGCAAAAGCATGTTGAAGGTGTTTTCTTAGATTTTCAACATACTCATGAGTTGTGGAGGCATTGATCAATGTCTGCTCTTGGGGAGGCACCATCCTGCGTCCAGTCATCAGCTCAAATGATGACATTTTAGTTGCAGATGAAGGGGTAGATCTGATGGCCATTAGGACAAGAGGTAATCGAATATCCCAACTTGGCCCAGAATCTGCCACAAACTTTTTTAATATGCTTACAATAGTCTTGTTGTATCTCTCTTCTACACCACTAGAGGCTTGCCGGTAAGCAATGTGTAGCTTTCTTTTGACCCCAAGTATCTCCCACATCTTTGTCATTACTTTGCTAGTAAAGTGGCTACCTCGGTCTGACTCGATCCTTTGGGGTAGTCCAAAACGCGAGAAGATGTGGTTGATCATCAGGGCAGCTGCTGTTTCTGACTTGCAATTTGGGGCCGGGAGACATTCCACCCACTTAGTAAACAAGCATGTCACGGTCAACATGTACTTGTTCCCCCTAGAGGAGCGAATCACGGGCCCGATAAAATTGACTTGTTAATCTGACCATGGCAGTGTCATCCCCCTCTGTTGGAGATGTGTACGGTGTATGGGGGATGTTGGCTGAAATTGTGCACACACAAGACACCCCTACAAGTATTGGTCGAGGTCCTGCCCCATGTGTGGCCAGTATGCAACCTCTCTTAAGATTTCAAGTGTTGTATGAAACCTCCTATGACCGGCAGTGGCCGCATCATGGACGTGACTTAACATCAGGCTTCGGAATGAGGTAGGGACCACCCACTGATCATGGCCAGCTAGCGAGCTCCTTACCAACAAACCGTCTTGGATTCGGAACATTTTTGGACATTTCATCAACACTATGAGGTCCTCTTTCTCTATTTAATTGGTATCTGTCAGGGGAAAGTTCTCAGGGTCCTCAATATGATGATAAAACTTACCAATTATTGGATCCCTTTTTTGAGCCATAATCAAATCAGCATCTGGGGTCTCCTTACTCCATTGTGCAGTTGAGAGTTCATTGTGAGAATTTGTCTGGGACCTAGTGATAGCAGTGACCTGGATCTCCCCAACAGGGACTCGATCTCAAGTAGATCCCCTTGGATGGCTCCGGTTTTGGCCAGCTGATCAGCTAGGTCATTTTCAGTTTTGTCTGGTCCCTCTACTTTAGAATGACCCTCAATCTTTTTCCAGTAGATGGTCATCCCAATCGAGGTGACCAGATCATCAATGTTTTGGATTAATTTCCCATGTTTTAATGGTTTATTATTAGCACATAGCATGCCTCTGGTTTTCCAGTTAACCAGGTGCTCCACGAACCCTTCCGTACATAATCCGAATCAGTGATTATGACCAGTTTGTGGAGTTGATGTTAGACAGCACTGAGGATGGCTTGATGCACAGCCATCAACTCTGCCACTTGACTACTTCGGGGACCAATCTTGTACCCAGCGGGACGTTCTGGGGCCTCATCCACCCATGCATTCCCTACGCCGGCCACAAGTAATATTTCCCCGTTGTTGTCAACATGGTAGGAGCATCCATCCACATAGACAGTGGGAATTCCTTCACACTTGTCTTCTTCAAAGACTTTGTGTGGGGAATTGAGGTATGCCTCCATGTTGTCCTTGGTTTTAAGACTTTCGTCCTCAAGACAGTTTTCTCTGGCACAATCATGCAAGTCAGCCAGCCCTTGCGCGAGGGGACTCTTCTTGTTTGGCCATATCTGACCTCCACAGGAAAGCCTTGCATTGACAGAATCCAGGAAGTAATTCGGGTCTTACTTACATTTCTAGCCCGGCTTCTGTCACTTTGGAGATATTGCAGAGGCTGGTGTGGAGTCTCCACTATGATGTGTTCCCCTGGATGAACGGGCGGTAATTCTTCAATGCCCACACGGTTGCCAAGAGTGCCTTCTCACAATCGTTGAATTTTTCCTCCACAGAGGATAAAGTTTTACTCGCATAGGAGATTACTTTATTGACCTTGTCAAGCTTTTGGTATAATACTGCAGTCAAGCATGTATTTGAGAACCCTGTCTCCAAGAAGAACTCCTTGTTTTTGACAGGGTAAGCTAGGCAAGGTGTTTGTGAGAGGCTTCTTTTGAGTTGTCTTACTGCCTCGGCTTGTTCTGGACCCCAATCCCACTTGACCCTCCCTTCAAAAGATGAATCAGGGTCTTGTGATCTCTGCGTAGTCCTCAATAAACTTTCTGCTGTAATTAGTCAGTCCAAGGAGGCTCCTTAGTTCCCGCAGAGTTGTGGGGTCTTTCAATTTCTGGAGTGCTTCCACTTTCTTTTCCTGGGGACAGAGACCCTGAGGAGTAATCTCAAGCCCCAAGAAATTGACACGGGTTCTACACCACTGTGCCTTTTGATAGGAAAGTTTCGCTCCGGCAGCCCTCAACTGCATCAGAACATAACGGATCTCTGCTATGTGTTCCTCCACAGTTGAGCTTTTGATGAGGACATCATCTACATAAGCCAGGTTACCCCTTTCACCCAGGTCGGGCATGGCCTTATGTAGAAAAATATTAAATTAATTGCCTGAGTTGATGTATCTGAAGGGAGTCCGGGTCCATGTGTACTGCTGCCCCCCGAAGGTAAAGACCAGCTTCTATTGGTCCTCCCTACCATTGCAATAGACCATTGGTCAGGTCTATTGCAGTGAATACCTGTGACCCCTGGATCTGGGCCAGCCCTTGGTCAATGTAGAAAAGAGGCCATCAGGAAGTATGGACCCATTTGTTGAGCTTCCTAAGGTTGGCGCAGAGTCTCCACTGGCAGTTTGGCTTCAAAATCCCCAGCACCGGATTATTGAAGGTGCTGTGGACTGGACGGATTATCTGACGGGACTCAAGGTTCTTAATGATTTCAGTAAGGGACTGCATTGATGCAAGAAGCAAGAGATATTGCTTCACAAACACTGGAGTCATGCCAGGGTCCGTGGGAATTGTTTTTGTGTGGATGTCGGTGAGACCACATTCATATGAGTCCACCACAAAGAGATCTTGAAAATCCAAGAAAACTTGTTTACATGTTTGCCTTTGCTCCAGAGCCTCACATGCATCAGCTAGGTTGACTCTCTCGTCAACCACCTGCATGAAGCCTGGAAAGACTTCCGGTTTCGCTATCTCTGTGGCCTCCCCCAGCTGGGTGGAGAAGTCCCTGGTCAAAGTGCTAATTTGGACTGGTGGCTTCAGGTGGGGAAGGCAGTCCTCACAGACTTGGAAAATCACCTGATCCCTCCTGAAGTCACAGGTCACATCTTCCTTACCATAAGGGCAGGGAGTGTACACCAGGAAGTTCCACCCATGCCAGGTAAAGATCCTGTCTGGTGTTGTGTTGTCATCACTATCACTGTCAAAACAGTCCTTGGGGATTGGTCCTAACAGTTCATTACCTAAACCTATGGAAAAACATTGGTCATCAACCGCCATTCCAATAATGGTGCCTGTGGCTAGAGTGATATTCTTTAAGTCGCTGTTATCCACTTCTATTGGAATGGTGCCATGTTCTATATTGACTAGTGGTGTTGGGTTTACCCCCAACCCTTGCTATTGGAGAGAAGCATTTAGATGAATGGATGGTGACTTCCTCTCCAATCTGAATTTCAACTGCATTAGGCAGCAATTGAGCTGACCTGAATGTTTTCTCTGGATCATCAAAGCCCATGGGATAATCCACTAAACGGGACCAAGCTTTGAAGTTTATTAGGTCCAAACTAATGGCAAAGCGAACGAGAATGTCACTGCCTGAGTAAAAGGAGGCATGACGTCTCGCACGACCCAACAATTATGGACTATGTTGCCTATGGAGATTTAGAGCATACACCTGCTTGGCAGGAGATGTTTGGAATTGGGTGTTTCCAGATCCATTTCCCATTTGTCTATCAGTCTAAATGTGGGAATGGCTGGATCTTTTGGGAGTTTGCGGAACATGGCTTCGCTGATAAAGCTCTTACCGTTGTTCACACACACTCGGGTGAGAACAGAGTCCTTCCATTCATTTAACTGAACAGGGATGAACAACTGCTCTCCAATTTGCTGAATATCAGCCAGGCTCTGAGCTGATTTCTCATCTTTCTGGACTGTATGAGTGGGAATGTCTGATTGTGGATTGGTAAAGAATTTCAGAGTGTTTCCTTCCAGTGTGGAATGCCACCTTAGACTGGAAGGAAGGTTGATTTTCAGAAATAGAGAGGACCCTCCATCACCAGTTTGTTGTCCTGCTGCTATAACTGTCATGTCTTGGATTTGGTTGTTCTGGAAGTGAAATTCTACTTGGTCAGATTTATGTTCAACCATGTGGCATGTGCCGTTTAAACTAACATGGTTGACACTCTGTTTTAATTTTATCGGTCGGTTAGTATGGGTCCAGAGGACCTTGTTTACACAGTCTATTAGGGGTGACAACCTTCACAGGAGGTCATTCCCTAGTAAACAAGGGGTGACCTCTGGAGTCACAACTATGACCGGGTGCTTCATCTTGTCACCCAATTTTAATGTCCAAATCCGCAGTCCCTTCGACGGGAATTTCCTTCCCGTCAAAGTTCTGAAGTTGTCCAGGAAGAAGGGTGAGAGAATTTGCTAATTCTCCCCTCAGTTTATCAAAGGCCTTTTTGGACAGAAGGTAGCTTGGGATGTAGTGTCCACCAGTGCCAAAATTGTACCCTGCCTCCGTATTTGGACCGGGGCATAGAATCTTCCCTCCTTCTCCTCAAGGTGGCACAGATAATATACATTTGTGGACAACTGGTGGGTTAGTTTTCTAGTTTTGGACACTGATAGAGAAGAGATTTGGGCAGAATGCTGTGGGGAGTCTAGGGAATCTGAAAAGAAAAGGTGACAACTAGATATGGGAGAAGTTTTGGGTTCCCCTGGTTCTGGTGCTGGGCTGCCTCCCCCCCTTTTTGGAGGCAGTCACTAGGCTGGATTTGAACCAGGGGATTTTCATGTTGTTGGTTCTGGGATTGGATGATGGGCGGTGCTAGCTCAGTCCCCACATCTACCCAGTCTGGATTTGGATCTTTTGGGACCCATTTTTCTTTGGGAGGAGGGGAGTTCCCTGGGTTAGCTGGTGCCTGGTTGGATCCCCCCCCCTTGGGCTGGAGGAGTCCACACATAACCCAGGATGGGTCTATTCCCCTTGTAGCCGGGACTTATGTAGTCAGGGGAGTGAGGGATCCCATTTGCAGGACTCCCTCCGTGGCTCCCTGTTTGTGACTGGCCCGGGGGCCTTCTGGGCTTGGGATTATTCTGCTGTGCAGGCAGGTTTTTAGACCCCCGCCATTTCCAAATCTAAAATGGGGGCAACCTTCACCTCTGCCACCTTAGCAGCAGCAGGGGTTTTGGTTGTTTTGGGGCTTTTTGTATTATTTTTGTTCTCAATGGGCTTTTGTACCTCATAAATTCGTGTGGCCTGTTCAATGACCCAGTCTAGTGATCTTTTTCTCATGTAAATCTCTCACTAGCTGGGTCAGGATGTACTTGGGGAGAGCGTAGAAAAAAACATTCGCAAATTCTTTGCTGTCCGTGCGCACCCTTCTGGTGGTCTGCGCAAAGGAACGCTTTCATTCCTGCACAAATTCTTGTGGGGCTGATCCTCCCCACATTGCAAGATGTAGGCTGCCTTGCGAGCCTCCTGAGGATTTCTCTGCACAGAACAATGTTTCAAGATGGCCGCCCTATAGGTGGACCATCTAGAATGATTTTGGTCCTCCAGCCCCGCAAAGAAGCTGGACTACTCTGGCGAGAAGGTCCATTTCACGTATTGTATACAGCTTTGGCTGTCCTTCAAATGGAAAGTTTCCATCATCTGTACAAAGAGCTCTAAGTGCTCCCAAACAGAATACTTAGCGTTCTTATGATAGGGCGTGATGATGCTCCTTATCGCTTTGATTTGCTTTAAAGGGTCCTTAAGCAAGGCCCTTTTTGCCTTATTGTCCTTCTTGATTCGGGTAACCCTGGTCCACTCCTCCTCTGACTCAGAGGCTCTGCTCCCAGAGGTGCCCGTCTGGTCTTCCAGGCTCTCCCGGATTCTGCGAACCTGGGAATGGCTGGCAGAATGTGGGGACCTAGTCTCCTGTGTCCTGGGGCACTCAGATGAGTCTTCTGATTCCTCCTTGCTCCCATGATTTGATGAGTACCCCCGCTCTGTCCTAGCTGGGCAGAGGTTTTTAGGATGCCCTTAGTCGGCCTATTCTCATGGAGCTCCCCACTAAACTTGACAGTACCTGGATACCCATACCCAGATGTCCGCCCCTCCATTCCTGGGAGGTGCTAGTCTATGAGCCCCATATTTCTGATTGGATTAAAATCTGCCATCCCCGTGGCCCTTGGCTCATGTGTGCCAGTAGTCATAGCCGTGGCAGAGTCCAGGGATTGGAAGATGTGAAGGCCTCTGGTACTAGGGTTCCTGAGGTTATGCTCAGTTGTTTCCCTTTCCCAGCGAACCTCATCTCTGTCAGCCCTGATCCCTGTTGCCATGCAAGAACCTGAGCTTTCTGTTCCTCTATCAAGGTCTTGCTGGTTTCTATCAATCGCTCTTGCAAAGCTACCTGTCTGTGGAGCCTGTCATTGTTCTCACAGAGAGCCTCATTTTCTCTCTGTGCTACCTGTGTTGTTTTAGAGTACTGGGCCAGTCTTTGCTGCAGGAGGGTTACCTCCTGGGTCCTGTTCATACTGGCCTGGTCCTTCCTTTCCAAAACCTCGTCCACCCTCCTGGTGTGCTTTAACAATCGTTCATACTCTTTTTGGAGGTCACCCAGTCCCTGGATGGCCAGGTGATTTTCTTCCAGTTTCTATTTTAAATGACAGACTTCCTGGCCTAAGGTGTCCCTTTCCTGTGCAAGAGCCTGCCTCTGTGCGGCCAGGTCATCCCTCTGTCTTTGAAGCGTACCAGCTTTCTGGCGCTCTTCATCAAAATCTGCCTGGGTGTCCAGGTCTTTCAGGATTAATTTATTTCTCTCCTCTTTTTCTGTGTCTAAGTGGCTTTGCAGGGTGACTACCTGCTCTGCGCATGCCTGTTGAAATGTATTTGTTGTTCCAGCTTTTTCTGTCTCTGCAGTAGGGAGTCCAAACTTTCTTGGTACTCGTTCTGCAGGGCCAGCATTCTGGTATCCTGGTCTGCCTTTTCCTGCTGCTGGATACCCATGTCCTCTTTTATTTTGGTTAGGTGCTGCCTACTTTCATTTTCTGATTACTGGCTCCTCTGTAGTGTGACATATATCTTGTTCAAATTCATAAAATAAATCTTTTAACTTTACAAAACAACTTGCTTCCTGGTTCAGTGTGACCGGGGGGATTCAAAGAGAGGGGCGTGATATAAGGGTACATCATTCAGAAATAAAAGAACTTATAGACAAAAATATATAATTAAGTGTTCCAGCTGTCTGAACCAATGAAGTTTCAATCCCAATTCCCCCCAGTAAGCATAGAGGGAAACAGGAATGATTTCAAAACAGGTCAAATGCTTTTGAAGGTGGTTTCTAATGAATGGGAAAAACACTGAAAAATAAATTTACTTTGCTAAATTGGATTCAAAACTAGTGGGAGCCACTTTGGATAGTTTCAGGTAAACACTAGCAATGATGATTGAATAACTAGCAGATTGGAAACTGAATTCTGAGGTCTGATGCAAAAAATAGCTGTTTTACACGTGTCGAAATTGAGCCAAACGCAAATCCGCGGCAAACTTTTCGGTGCGCAAGAAAAACGATTACAGAAAAACTAGAAGGAATTGGAATGTGTTAGGTTTGTTTGAAAGCTGAGGATGCTAGCTTCAATGTGACACTTACATTTCGTTTCTAGCATGTACGGCTCAGAAGTTATGAAGGTTTCAGTAGAGGTCAATTTTTCTCAGAAAGAGTCAACATTTTCAAATGAAAGATCTGCTTTTGAATTACAAACATATTTTCTTTACACTAAGGAGGCTATGAAGATGCAAGATACCCAACGGATAGCCACCAGAACAGCATCGCCTCTGCTCTGACTTTTGCCCGCCAAGACACTTGTCTTTCTTCAGCAAATATATTAGCTCAAAGATGAATTTATCACTATAATTAACAAAGGGCTATATGGATGAGGGAAAGATTCAGAAAAACAAGAAAGAAATTCTACAATGCAGTTCTGGATATGATAGAACGGTTTGGATAGGATTATTTATGGATAAGATATTGGCTATGGACAATTCTATGCTATAGATACTTACTACTATGGCTTTGGAATAGGCCTGCCAGGATCTGGTGAAAGGGTTTGGGACTGGAATTCTGCTAGCCCACCAGACAGGATTCAGGCACCCGGTTCTGCACTCAGCACAGCACTCTGGTCTCTGCACTGCCTCTGGACTGGATCTGACAGGTTAGTTCTGGGTTACAGCTATCTGGTTACAGCTCTGCTCTACTGGTTTGGATCTCTGGGTTCCAGCAAGAGTTCTTGGCAAGAAGCAGAATCAGCACAGCCAGGCTGTTCAATTTTTGGTGTGCCCCTTGGAAGTCTGGGGTTAAAATCAGGTTGCAATATTTTAAAGGCCAAGCTGAGAAGGGTTCAGCTTTGGAATTGGGCCTTCTGCTTTCAGAGTTCTGGAGTCTTGGATCTGGGTACTCCTGCAGAGCGCTTCGCCAGTAAATCAGTTGATGAGTGAATCTGTCTGTCTCTCTAGGTCCTAAACTGTCCCTATTTATGTATTTCCCAAAGGGGTGGGTAGGCTGAATTATACTAAGCCCACCCTCTAAGAATCTGATTGGTCAGAGTATTTCCCCTCTCCTGATTTGAGAAGGAAATCTAGTGTCATAGGGCCTCATTAGGACCCAGGCGGTAAGGGGTTTACGCCGGCGTAAACCATGGCGCCCCTTACCGCCTGAGTACGAGTTCCCTTAGCGCCATGGTGATTTTAACGCCTGCTTTTAGCAGGCGTTAAAATCCATGGTGCTAAGGGACCTTGTTGTTAATTACGCCACCGTAATTTACGGTGGCGTAATTAACGCCTTCCCCACTCCCATTATGCCCTATGGGGCAAAAATGGGAATGGGGAAGGGTAAATGGGGATTGGGGACTTACCGCCCCGCCAAGGTCCGAATGGGGCGGTAAGTCCGCCAACCCCCATGGCGGAGTTGGCAGCTTAGCGCCATGGACCATGGTGCTAATAGCGCCATGGTCCTCCGCCAAGGTCCTGATGAGGGCCATAGTGATGCTGCATTTTACAATCCAGGGAGTACCTCCCCTTTGTTTCAGTACAGTATATATACTTTTCACATAAATCATATTTACAATATCACCAACTTGCTAATAATACATATTCACATTACAGATTTAGTAGAGCACGTATCCGTCTGAGTTCCATTTTAGTGAGAGCTTCAGTTCAAATTTGACAGTTTTTCATGCTTTCGGTTGGTTACCCAGTGTCAGATCTGTACACATTTTTCTCCATACATGCGCATGACATCTTGGCATAATCCTGCGAAGTTTCATATTTCTAGCATTATCACAATTGCTACAACATCAACATTTTGGTAGTCCTGTCTCTGAACATCACACAGGGTTTAGTGTAGTTTCAAACTCTGAGCAACATTTTCATATTAACAACCTATAAATTACAGATTTTTACAGCTTTTGCCCAGTTTTCTATGAGTCTTTTTCCAAAAAGATATTTTCTACAGTTTCAGATACACAAATCTGTCTGGTCCCGCCTCCATGGTTTGCTGGGTCCAGAGCACTCCCAGGCTCCCTTCCTGCTGGCAGTTGTTTTCTGTTGACAGTTGAATCTGCATATGTTTTCAATCAAGGGAGTTTTTTGTCTATCCTCAGAGCAATAGTCCAAAATCTCCTCCCACCTCCATTAACAACTCAATGACAGTTCCTGAGCGGAGAGCAGGGGGAAGATGCCTTTGTTTGGGGCAAACTGTGGAATGTGCTTTTGAAGTACTATGGCTAACATTAGTTCACTTTTAAAACCCTTTGTTTAAAATTGTCTTTTCTAAATAAACTTACATTTTCAACAAATATACCCACAGATCTCATAATTCCAGTCTTTTTCAAACATAGAGATTGAATCGTAGCAACATATATTGCTTTTGATGGCAAGTCTCTTCTTTTCCACAATTTGATTTTAAGACACAAGTTTTAAACTGCCAGTATAAGTAAATGACAGCTCTGACACAGGCGAGCGGCGGTACTGCGCCCATATCTGACATATTTTTCCAGGCAAGCACCTTTTTGAATGTGGATTATCTTATGATGTAATGTGCTTTGCCTGACATTGTGCTTTGGTGGATTCTTTAAATAAAGTGATGTTTAACACCCAACAAGGATGTTGGATCTTTTCTGATGTTTGGGAACCATGATTTTGCACTTTCAACAGCCAAGGAAAAATGGATTTTAAAGCACATCTGGGTTTTCCTTGTAATGCAACACTGCCTTTTCAAATAGTTCCATTTCACTCTGTAGGCAGCCCAATGATAGGTTTTGGTAGTGTGGTCTCCGGTTCCACCACTGACACAGGCAAAATGGAGTGGCGGCCTATTTTTCAGGTTTCCCTGCACACTTCTCAGAGATTTTTATCGCATAGAGCTTTTTGGCAGCCATCCTGTTGTTTCTGATGAAAGCAGCACACAGAGATGTTATAGGGCAGAGCCTAGTGGGTCAGAACATCCCACACACATTGGTATATTTGAACATTAACCAACCACTAGCTATGGCTGTTTGTTCTGACCATTGACCCCAGCCTTTGTCATGGCCAAATCCACGCCCTAAATGGTTTTTAAGGCAATCAAACTATTCATGAGCTAACTTATAAATTATGTTATGTCTAATTCCATTATTGATGTAATCAGTTATATTCAATGTAATTTGTGCTGTCACCAGTGATGTCATCAGTGATGTGATTTGTAATATCAGTGTTCTCATACAACATGTATGATATAATATGGCATTTATAATGCACCTGTACACATGTGTTTCTAGTAATTAATGATGTCAGCAGTGATGTGATCTGTGAGGTCATCATTGTTGTCATAAGCTGCACAGCAGGGGGCGCACATTTAAGGTGGCTTTAGCTGAATTTCAGGGGTTTTGTAGCATTACATTCTCACTTTAACGTCCCTGCAACTAAATATTTTTCCTTAAATTTCAAGAGTTTTGTTATTCCATAAATGTTTAGAACACTTCCAGTCGACTAGCATGGTCTTCAGATGTCAGGTTTAGAGAACTCGCAATGTTTTTAGACAATGCACAGTGAGGTTAAATCATTTGCCATGGATGACACACACAGGGGTTAAGCAGCATGCTCCAAGCTGTACACCCATTTTTGGCACTGTTATTTTGCCGTGGGACAATTTGGCATGTCTATTTCACCGTAGAAACCATTTTGGTGCACCCTTTTCAGCAAGAAAGACATTCTGGTGCTGTTATTTTGGCGAGAGGGATGTTTGTATGTGGCTGACATTACAAGCACGTCTAAACACCGTCAGCCAAATAAGATCACAGGACTGCACTGCAACAAACCTTTCCAATTCCCAGTTGCATTGATTTTCTTTTAATTAAATTACATTATTTAAATAAAAAAATCATACAGCCTTGAACCCTGGCCTGCCAGAGTTCAAGGCACAGCACTTAACCATTAGGCTATGATGGCTTGGTGCGTCAAGGGGCATCAATTTCATACTTAGCCTATGTTTTAATATGTCCAATGATAAAAGTCTAGGTATGACACTTGTGAGAACTCAAACAATAACAACATTGTAGCATAATGGTTAAGTGCTGCTTTTCAAACTCCAACAGGCCAGGGTTCTCCGATAGCAGCGTTCAGCATAAATGTGATTTTTTTATTTCATTTTTTCTGTTTTATAATGTCGCACAGAGACGGTGTAGTACTCTTTTTGAATATATGTGCTGTCTAAGGGGAATGCGTGGTGTAAAGGTGTGCATGTCATCTTAGAGATGAAGCATGCAATGTGTGGGTGTGTGTGTGGGTGTGTGTGTGTGTGTGTGTATGGTTGATGTAAGCGTGTGTGTACATGGTGTGGAGTTGTATGTGAGGGATTGTACAAGCAGTGTGTGTTTTCTCAGTGAATGCGAGTGTTAGTGTTTGCACATGTATGTGCACCCATGTGTGTATGTGAACATTGTGACACATTCAGTGTGAGTTTTCAGTGTGTGTGTGTGTGTGTGTGTGTGAGAATGTCTCCATGCAATTCAGAAGATGCCCATCCATTACTTTTTTGTGTGCATTTTGTGACTTGTAGTTGGGTTTTGTCGATCAAGTGTCCTGTATTATAAGTCCCAAAATGCAAAGTAAAAAGAAAATCTGAATGATCATCTTCCAAATGACAAGGGATGTGTGGCAAATAACAATATATACATATACAAGACATATAAGTTGGCTATATACATGAATTCTCCTGCACACCTCTTTGTTTGGGTTGAATTGCAGTAGGGGATTTGTAAGTTGTTGAAGGAGGAGGTACGTAGTGTAGAATCAGAGGAGGGGGATTTAAAATATGTTTTTTTCACATGGGGAAAATGAGAATAAGGGGCTGGAGAGTAGTGGTGTCTACTTACCCCCACCATTTTCAAAGTCTAAAAGTAGCACAATATATTAAAGGAATAATGAAACTGTGTACCAAGCCCCTCCCTTGAGTTTCAAAGAAAGTCTTGTTGCGCTGGCTCACGTGCAATGTAAGATGTACAACTATCTTTAAACCGTGCAGCTCAAAAGACCTTCTTAAAATCATTTGTATTTGTATTTTCTTTATTTATATAGCGCACCTGGCCCAAAGGCATCTGGGCGCATTTGCAGTGATTAGATGAACGTTTCCATGAAGGAGGCCACATGAATCAAAGGCATGTCTGTTAAGACTACATACCAAAATATACTGTTTTAAATTTAAAAAGAAAAAGAAAAGTATTGAACCCCGGTCTATCAAAGTTTACGGACCAGCATTCAATCACTACGCCACAATGGCTTAGTGCTTGATGGTGCATACATTTCATACTTGGGCATTTAATATGCCCAATTGTAAATGGCTAAGTATGAAACTTGTCATAATCCAAACAGTAATATTATTTTAGCATAATGGTTAAGTGTTGCGTCTCAAACTCCTGCAGAGCAGGTTTCTTGACGGCTGTGTTTTTATTTTGTTTTTTCAGTTTTAGAATGTTGCTCAGAGACGGTGTAATACATGTTCCATTCTGTTTTATAATGTTGCATTAAATAAATCTTTCATGTTTAATAGGTTTTCATTTCTGCAACGACAGTATTATACATGTCCCATCCTGTTTTATAATGTTGCAGTAAAGCTATGATGCTCACCTTGAATCCATATTACAAAATTCAAAGTGCCAGCAGGTTCCTGCCAATTGCGGAAACAAAAGGGAGGACAGACAGTGATCCTACTAGGCCAGGTATCATTCAGATCGCGCACATGCATGGGATAGGGGAAGGGACAGTGCAGTACATGGGAATAGATAATAACAATAAGTTAAAGTAATTGCCAGCAAGTGGCAAGTGCAAGGGTAAGTGCAGACATCAGGTGTCAAGTGATGGTAGGGGGACTGTAGGGATACAGAAACAGTCCCCAAGTGAGGGGGTAGCCAGGTGGCCAGTGCAGGTGTGTGAGACTGGCGGTGGAGGGACTTGGGCTCGAGATCAGAGGGTGTACAGGTAACCAGTGCAGTTCCGGTTACAGCCAGGAGGTCAGCAGGGGAGAGGAGGAGAAAAAGCAGAAGCAAAGAGAAAGGTTTTGAGGTGCTTCCGGAACCATACATGGTTCTCCACAAGTTTAAGGGAGGCAGGGAGGCTGTTACAGAGGGAGGCCCCAACTGAAGAAAGAGATCTACCACCAACTTGTTGTTTGGAGAAGCGACTGACCTTGAGGGAGTTGGAGGTGGATGAGTGATGAGCGGATGGTGATGTTGAATTTGCAGCATGGGCACAGGCAAGAGATGTGTGCAGCTGCTCGATCCAAGGATTGGAGAGGGGGACAGACACGGCAAACATACCTTGTAAGTGCTCCTTTGAAGGAGGCTGGCTTCACCTGATGGCTCCCTGTGAGAGGCTCTAATATGTGTGCAGTCATCAAATCTGCCGAATGCAGAGGTGGGACAGGGGCAGTGCAGGCTCAAAAATATAGTGGAGGGGTGGCGACAGCCATTTTGGAGTGGAGCTGATGTTCCAGGCAGTGTGCGCGGAACCCAACTGAGCTCTCCTTGCATGACTCTTCCTCAGCATTGCTGGTGATGTTGATGTTGCAGCATGGGGACATGCACAAGATGTGTGCATTTGCTTAATCCAAGGACTGGAGTGGGGCACAATCGGGGAAAACAGAACTTGTAAGTGGGCCTTCGAAGGGTGCCAGATTTGCCAGCTGGCCTCCTGTGATAGGCTCCTATATGTGTGTGGTCATCCAAGATGATGCATGCAGAGGTGGGACAGCGGCAGTGCAGGCTCCAAGCTGGAATGTAGGGGGTGGCAGCAGACATTTTGGAGTGGACTGATGCTCCAGGCAGTGTGCAGGGAACCCAGCTGGGATCACCTTGCCTGACTCTTCCTTCGCATTGTGGGTGATGTTGATGTTGCAGCATGGGCACGGACACAGGATGTGTGCTGCTGCTCATTCCGAGGACTGGAGTGTGGTACAGACAAGGGAAACAGGCCTTGTTATTGGGCCTTTGACTGGGCCAGCTTTGCCTGCCGGCTCCATATAGAGGCTCTGATACGTGTGCAGTCATCCAATCCTCCGAATGCAGGGGTGGTGCAGTCTCCAAGCTGGAGTATAGGAGTGGCAGCAGCCCTTTTGGAGTGGAGACGAAGTTCCAGACAGTATGCAGGGAACCCATCTGGGCTCGACTTGCGCGGCTCTTCCTCAGCGCTGTTGATGATGTGTATGTTTCAGCGTGGGCACAGGCACAAGATGTGTTTTGCTGCACCATCCGACAACTGGAGTGGGTCACAGACAGGGGAAACAGGCCTTGTAATTGGGCCTTGACAGAGCCTGCTCCCGCTGCTGGCTATCTGTGAGAGGCTCTGACATGTGTACAGTCATCCAATCCTCTGAATGCAGAGGTGGGGCAGCGGTAGTGCAGGCTCCAAGCTGGAGTATAGGAGTGGCGGTGGCCATTTTGGAGTGGAGCCAATGTTTCAGGCAGTATGCGGGGAACCCAACTGGGCTCACCTTGCGCGGCTCTTCCTCAGCATTGTTGGTGATGTTGATGTTTCAGCGTGAGCACACGCACAAGATGTGTGTTGCTGAACCATCCGAGGACTGGAGTGGGCCACAGACAGTGGAAACAGGCCTTTTAATTGGGCCTTAAAAGGGGTTCGGCTTCACCTGCCGGCTCTCTGTAAGAGTCTCCTATATGTGTGCAGTCATCCAATTTGCCAAATGCAGAGGCAGGACAGGGGCAGTGCAGGCTTCAAGCTGCTCTGTAGGGGTGGTGGCAGCCATTTTGGAGTGGAGCCGATGCTCCAGGCAGTGTGCAGGGATCCCAGGTGGGCTCACCTTGTGTAACTCTTCCCCAGCATTGTTGGTGATGTTGATTTTACAGAGATGGCACAGGCAAGAGATGTGTGCAGCTGCTCCATCTAAGGATTGGAGTTGGGGACAGACAGGGGAAAGAGGCCTTGTAAGTGCTCCTTTGAAGGAGACTGGTTTCACCTGATGGCTCCCTGTGAGAGGCTTAAATATGTGTGCAGTCATCCAATCTTCCGAATGCGGAAGTGGGACAGGGGAAGTGCAGGCTCCATGCTATAGTGTAGGGGTGCCAACAGCCTTTTTGGAGTGGAGCTGATGTTCCAGGCACTATGCAGGGAACCCAGCTGGGCTCTCCTTGCGTGACTCTTCCTCAGCATTGTTGGTGATGTTGATGTTGAAGCGTGGGCACAGGCACAAGATGTGTGGTGGTGGGGCAGGGGCAGTGCAGCTCCTAACTGAAGGATACGGGTTACAGCAGCCATTTTGGAGTGGATCCGATGCTCCATGCAGTGTGCAGGTAACCCAGCTGGGCTCACCTTGCACGACTCTTCCTCAGCATTGTTGGTGATGTTTATCACTTTGACACTTAGTCTATTTCTTTAAATAAGTTGGAATACAATGTTTTAAGCAAAAACAAAAAAACAGGGTATTTGGAGATTACAGGTTAGAAGGTTGCACTGATGTGTAAATGGCCATCCATCACACGGCCAATGATACTGCTTTTGTGCTTTCATCTAATAAAGCCAGGGAAAACAAAGAGAAGATTAAGTATTATTACTTGCCACGCCTCACCCTGGAGTGGTATCCAGAACATAACTCCATACCACAATTTAACACCAATGTGCCACGACTCCACCGCAGAACACCACTATCACACCCCTTAACCTTTGCAGCCATACTCCTTAACAGCTACAGACTGCCACAAAGACAACCCTTTACCACTCCACACAACCAAAGCCCCACTCCACACGACCATACTGTCACCACTAAACACCTCCAACACTATGCAACTGCACACTACCTCCACTGCTCAGCACCATTCTACACCACAATTATACACTACTCTATCCCCACTCCACACCACCAGGCCACCACTCCATGATATGGTCTCCAGTCCATCACTCCATATCATCACTCCAAGCCACCACTCTTGTCCTACCTTCATTCTACAATAAATACAATAAACAACTGCACATGCCCAAACTATTGTTTACAAAGTGAAGCAGTGTATGCATTTTTGTGTGAACTCCACAACCTTCTCTGTTGAAGGACAGGCTTAATTTGAAAGAATCCGTGCTTCCGAGTGGTACCCCTTTAGGGCAGCCTATTCACACTCACACCACTTTTTTCCTGCCTTTTTATAAAATTGCATAGTATAGGGAAAAGTCCTTCTAAATAACAAACACTGCCATTCCAAGCATAACACCAGGTTGAGTGCTAGTGCATTGCTGTCACCATACTGAATCTTCTGGCTTTCTAGTGCGTTTCTGTGGGGTTGGTTTGTAACAGTGTGGGAGAATCTTGTAAGAGGATTCAATTCAACACTACAGCTAAGTCAATGCCTAGTCTGGGATACTGAATGGAAACCCTTATTGATATATCTTTACGTCCAGTTCATGCGTTCTGGATGACTACCCCTATATAACACCCCTCTCTTGGAATCCCCCTGACCCCACTGAGCCAAGAAGTAGTTCTGTTTTGCAAGTTTAAAAGGTTTATTTGATAATTTAAACAAAAGATATATATATCACACTTTATAATAAATTAATAATTGAATATCACACTTAATCTGAGCAGTAATCAATAATGGATAGTCCGGCACTAGCACACTTCTTTATAATCAATGATGAGTGGTTATAGGATGGATACGATAGCAACAATACTTTTATGGTTTCAAATGGATGAAATGTGGAATGAAATGCAGTACAGAAATTAACTTGATAGGATTTCAGCAAAAGACAATGTAATCACTTTCTTGGACAATTCACCCCCCCTTTTATGCACTGTAAGGAGATGAAGATGACACAGTTCTTAGGAATGCAATCAAATAGAATTCAGTTCAATTCCCCCCCCAGCAGTTTATACAACAGATAGGAGTTTTGAAACACAGGCAAAATGCTTTGAATATGGTGACAATGCAGTGAGAAATATGCTGAAAATGGTTTTAATTCCCTTTAGGAGGTTCAGGGTGAGTGAAATATACTTTGGGATGAGTTCAGGCTCACTTTAGCAAGGATCTAGGAGTAACTAGCAGGTTAAACGAATTTTTGGCAAAGGAAAGCAATGAAGCTGCTGTTTTCACACGTGGCTGGATTTTTAACCAAATCGCAAATCGCGGTAAAATTCGCGAGTGCGAGAATCGTGATTACGGCAAAAGTATATGTAGCAAGTCGGTTCTAAGCTTGTTGAAAAGCTGAGATTCTAAGCTTTCAGAGGAAAGTTAAACCAAGTTCCTAGCACAAACGGTTCCAGAGATACGGACGATTAAATAAAGGTAGTTTTTCGGATTTTAAATTTTAAAAGTTCAAAGCGACAGGTTACAGCTTGCAGCTAGAAAATGACAAGTGACAGCTTTGCAAATGCCAGGTGACAACTTCTAGGAGGCAGTTCTGGTTAGATTAAAATAGATTGAATTATATTATTTTAACAAAGAGATTGGTTCTGCACAGTTCTGCTAGGTACTCACAATATATTTAGAAATAGGCCTAGCCACGAATCTGGTCAGGTTTTCGGACTGGACTCTGGTTCTGGTCTCAGCACTTCACAGTGATCTGAGTCAGCTCTCTGGTTCTGCTAACAGCGGTCTGGGACACTCTGGATCTCTGGCCTCTGGTTCTGGATACTGCTCTGCTTTCTCTGGGTACAGCACTGCTTCTGGATCTTTCTGCACAGCTTTCTCTGGATACAACACTGCTTTCTGGCAAATGGCAAGAGTTCTTGCAAAGAATTCAAACAGCTCGCCTGGCTGTGGATAGTGGCAATGATTTGAGGCCTGCTAAAGAGGGATTTAGCTTGTAGTTGACCTCTCTGCTACAAATTCTGAAGTAAAGTCTTGGTCTCTGAAGGTGGATAGATTGAGGTCTCTATGTTGGCTCTCTGGAGGTTGATGGAGGTAAAGTATGGATTTTCCCGGCAGAACGTCCCGCAGCAGGTGGAATAGAATGTCCCTATCTGTCCTGACTGTCTGCTTTTATGTGTTTTGAAAGTGGGTGGAGAGGCTAGCTTTCTACGTCCTACCCCTCTCCACTTGTCATTGGCCACTTCCTCCTCTTCCCCTTGATTGGGGGAATGAAATGAAGTGTCATCATGATGAGGTCTGTTTATGATACAGAGAACCCACCCCTGTCAACTTTACACACAATCTATATTTGGCCTAAAGACATATTTCATAGATACACAGTGGTTTGAAATTACATGCACACATCACATACCACATGAGGTAGCCCCTGTTCCAATTCTGCTCTTCCTGGGGGCTTGCATTCAGAAATGGCAACCCTTGGTGCTTTTTAGTGGGTTTTGCAACATCGGATTTTTCTCCAGATTTATACACATGTACACGGCCTGTCCATACATACTCCAGTAAATTACCATGTCTCTAGCTTAAACACAGAGTCTGTAGTATACATAAATAGCAGGGTTTTGCCCCAGAACATCACACAAATTGGAGTTTGGGCTTGAATCGAAGGTACATTTTTTAAATGAAGGCTCTCAAAGTTATACATTCCTGTCATTTGATTACAAAGAGTTATCAGTGTTTCTGTAAAATATATATTTTGCTTTCAATTCAGTTCTCAGAGTGTTGGAGTCCGCCTCCAAGACTTGGGTGGGTCAGTGATCACATGTGTCTTCTGGCAGGCAGGACTTTGTTGACAGGAAACAGTCAAAATCAACATATTCTATTCAAGTGCAATAGCCTATTGTGTGGTCTCCAGGAGGTTGAGGTCAGCAGACCAGGGGGTCACTTTGCATTTGGTTATTATGACCATGTGATATCCTGGGCTGTGGTGTGAATCTCTTGAGGTGAGAGCGTTTCCCAGGCTTCTGGCCTCTGGGAACAGCAGGTGACTAATTTTTAATTAAAATGCAGCCTTTGAAGTCAGCTGAGTCAAATCCCTTTGTCAGCAACTGCACTTAGTTCTCCTGTCAGAGTTTAGACCGCTAGCGCCGCCTTGAGGATTTTGTTGGTACTGCATCCATTTTTGGGATCTTTCTTGGATGAATGCATTCCAAACAGGAATGGTTCTTACATGGTAGTAAATAATCCTTGCTTAACATTGTTTTGATGGGGCTCCTTACAGTAAAATGGTTATGTGGAACCCCACAAAAGGGTTGAATCTTTAAAGTGGTCCGGTGAGCCACGATTTCAGCAACTTTTTGACATCAGTAACAGTGGATTTTGTTAACAAAGATCTTTCTTTACACTGGTGGGTGGCAAGAGAGGTAACCATTTTGGTGTGCGCACAAACTGCGTGGTTCTCCTGGATTCTGGCGCACTTGTGGGCTTTTTGGCCATCTTGGATTTTCTAAGCCCACAGCACCAAATGTTGCAGCATGATAGCTCAAACGTGGGTCAGGACACCCAACAATCTGGTGCAGATTCTAAATAAGAGCACTGTTCGCCTACAAGTGTTATGCCACATGGAGTCCAGGCTTCTCAAGCCAGTGGGAGTGGGAACATGACCCTCTCTAAATTACACATGCGACAGTGTGGAAGATTAGGAGTGTCCCCTCATTGTGAGCATGTGTTATCCTTGCAGTTTTCCCCACCATCACTGGCTGTGCTCACCAATTCAAATATGTTGTGGTAGATCAGAATCTGGAGTCTGGTGACCTGCCATTCTGTCAAGGGTTTTAATTTTGGAAATTCAAATTAATCTTTCCCTAAATGTACAAGCAGAAGCCATATTCCATATCAAAGGGAAATCAAAAGGGAGCCTGTCAGGATATCTAAAAGAAACAAAAGGCCTCCATTCAGAATCCTACTCTAACCAAACCAATTTCCCTATCTTTCATAAAAAAAGAAAGAAAAAAAACAAAGAAAGACATTGAAGGGATGTGGAGTGCAGAAGGAGGATACTAACACAAATGGCACAGTGATAGGTTTTCTCTTTCATTTTAAGACAATATAGAAGTCTATTCCTACTGCAGTGAGTGATTTCCCTACCTCAATTAAAATACAAACGATCAGTCAGAACATCCGTCTTAACTAAAAAAAGTCTGCCATCATGTCAAAACTCTAACTCTGTCCCTTTCACTTATAACTAAATTAAAAGGGTGCATGAATGTTCTTGGTCCCGGAGAATGACTCCCTTCTCCTGGATGAGGAAGCACAGTTCTGATAACCAGGTTTTTAACAAGGGGGAATAAGTCCCTTCCCCTGGATCAACTGTTTCCAGCACGGTACTTGTCTCGCGAGTGGTAATGACTCCCTTCCCCAGAACTCTTGGTTTTATCCTTCTGGCTCTGATTGTTGTATTCACAAAATCAGGGGGAATGACTCCTTTCCCCTGGTTTAAGTTTCTGTGCTCAGCTTTCTCAATTGTCAAAGGAATGACTCCCTCCTCCTGACTCTGGTCTTGAGTTAACACAGGGGAATGACTCCCTCCCCAGGCTTCTTGGGTTCCTGCTGTATTGTATCACTACCAGGAGAATGACTCCCTTCTCCTGATAGCTTGGTTTCACAGTCACTTTACACTTAGCAGTACCCAGAGGGAATGACTCACTTTCCCTGATCTCTCGTGTTTCACTTTCAGACTTCTCAGTAGTACAATTCATGCACTAATAGGGTGCTTGACCCAGGCTTCCCCCAACTATGGTCCGCTTGTTTCTTTGTCTTCACCAAGTACTGGCACAAGGAAAATGGTCTTGCTCTCTTGCTTTACTCCGTCGTGGGTCCCCAACCAAGATTTCTCGATTCCAATCACTGGACAGACTTGGTTTGCTCTCCTGCCGAGTAAAGTCACTAAGAAGATGATTTATGAATTCTTCTTGCTATTTGTTTACAAATTGTAGGGTTATAAATTGATCCGTCTTTGGGAACTCCTTCACTTTATGATGCCAAAAACCTCTCTCACTCCCAGGGGATCTTTCACTACCCATGTTCATATTGTGTGTGTTTCCCTGACATCTCAGTGTATGTGCCAACCCTTTTCCATGTCCCCACCCGCCAGCCTGGTTCTTCCCCTAACTTTAGGGAACTTTGAAGTGGGCTCTGGACTGTGTCCTGGGACTCACTGTTTGTCTTCCTCCTGCTTCCTCATACTGCTAGTGAGCTACAGCGGCTCTGCAGCTGCTGGCTTTCTCTGGTTGTTTTGCCCGATTCAGACCACATGGTCTGTATTCTGACTTCGGTCAAAGAACTGCTACACCAGCCACCATTGAGTTCTTTACATATTGGACCTCTGAGAGACACCTCTGTTTCTCCCCCAGTGTCCCAGTCTGCAGCCATCATTCCCTTGTGTGCCACACTGCTACCCTGCTTGCGCTGCCTTCAGCGATGGCTTGACAACGTGCTTTGTCAGTTATTGCTTTTTATCTTAGTTTCTTAAAAGTGCTTTCCTGGATACCTAGAATGCTCACCCTGGTTCTCTGAAGCATTCTTCATAGTTCTGCACTTCCTCCTCATCTAAGTCCTTTTCACGTTAGACACTCTTGGGTAGTATGGACTCTTCCTTGTCCCATTAGGTGTAAGATTGATGACCCTACACATATAGATTGGGACATTAATTATTGTGTTGAGTTGTATAGTGTGGGTGGATGTGAGTGGAGATGGTGTGAGGTGGTTATAGCATGCTCTCACTAGATGTCTGTCCCTGTCCCCAGAGGGGGAGTCTCTCCACATGAGATCCTCCTGCTCTGCACCACCCCCAGAGGTGACTGTTGGTTAGCGGCCTCACCTCCCTGGCCTCATGTGAAGGGACTCCCCCTTGTGGAGAAGTGCCGACATCTAGGGATTTGTCAAAGGTGGCTGCTGCTTCTGACCCCAACCCTGTACCTTTTAAGTAAAGGCCTTTGCCCATTCATGTTTCAGAAAGACAGTTCTTAGCATACTGGAACATCATCCAGGTGACCCAGTTTAGATCTCTCCCTGTCTCTTCCTACTCTGGGATTCTTTCATTCTTTCTCCCCTCAGGGATTCTTTCAATTTGTCAACCTTTCCACTCTGGGGTTCTCTCAGTCTTCACTCCCTGCTTTGGGGTTTTCTCAGTCTCCCCTGACTCTGGAGCCCTGTTTCTACTCACTCCCCACTCTTGGGTGTTCTCAATCTCTCCCCACTCTAGGGCCCTAGTTACTCTTACTCTCCACTCTGGGGTGTTTTCAGTCTATGTGTGCCTTGGGGCTCTTTACCTTCTCATTCCCCTGCTCTGAGGTATACTTCTCCTTTATCTCTCTTTTCTCCCATTTCCCTCGCAAGATGTTCCTTACTACCTTGAGTGGTCATCCTCAGGAGGGGCATTGCGTCTGATTATCTCTCCCCTTCTCTGATTCACTTATGCAATTTTTCATCTGGGCTCTACATCAGCCTTCCGTAACTCTCCCCTTCATTCTCGTAGCTCGGTTGGTGCTTGCACTGCTTCAGCCTATTGTGATGCTGGAAATGCATTGGAGAGACAGGGCCTCCATGTCCTTGTCCTCTAGTCCTTTTATCATGTGTGTTCTGTGTTATTTTCTGCACAGTCCATGCAGGACTCCTGGCAGTGCAGCTCTTCCTCTTTTTGGTTTGGTGTACAGACCCTTGGGATACCCTTATGGCACCCATGGGTAGGGGTACAATCTGGTACCCTTAGTGTATGTTTTTGGGCACCTGTATTTGGCCCAGAGTTCAGGGTATGGGCTGGTGGCAGCTACATGCTGAATTTGACAGGTGCTCTGAGTATCCTCCATTTTGGGATACCCAGGAACTGTCATTGGAATCAGTTGATTCCTTATAGAAGACAAGATGACCCCTGTGGCCTCTTGCTTTCTATTACTGGTTACCTTGTTTTCCCAAAGTCCTGGGAAGCCCTGACTCTGTTCCTGTTACGCTCACCTGACTCCCACGGAGGCGCTGGCCTGGTTCGCGCCGCTGTGACCTCTTCTAAGGTGATGCGCAGGGTTCGGAAGACGGACTGGACCGGGCCCCCAAATCTGGCTTGTCTGGCTCGCAGAAGTATCCTTCTGTGGGCGAAAATAGGGGATTAACTGTCTGCGGGGTAATGCAATCGGCCTCCCACTTTCCCCTCTCACCCTCCTCGAAACCCTTCTGTGATTTCTCGTAGCGTCTCACCTTAGGGTCTGGAAGGACGAGCTCTCCATCCTGCTTCTGATGCAGGGGCGCGTTGGTATCCAGTTACTTTACTGGATTTTCGGATTGGTGAGAACCAAACTTGCTTGGCTTCCAGGTAAGTTTTTTGATAAGAGGTTCCCCTTGTGTCCATGCATTAATGTACTAATGCCAGTGTCTTTTTCCCCATAGGGGCCGGGGTACGGAATGCCAGGGAACAGGCACCGACCCGAGATGAGAGGTGAAATCCTTGTAGAAATCAGGTAAGTCTTTAATGAGCGTTTTTTTGGTAATGTCTTTTCATTTGCTCATTAACGCTGATGTCTTTTTTTCCCCTTAGGGGCCGGGGTCCGGAAATGCCAGGATGCGGCGCGGACCCGAAATGAAGAGGGAATGAATCAACAGGTAAGTCTTAACATGGAGATTTAGCTTTCCTTATTCCCTTCTCTCTCTCACCTTTTGTTCTGGTCTTTTTCTCCCTAGGCGCTGGGGCGTGACTGCGAATCCGGATGATCGCTGCTGAACATGGAGGCACCCTGTAAAGGTGAGTGGAATGCGGCGCTGCAGCGATCAACGCGATGAGCTTTTAAATTAAAGTCTTCCTTTTCAGGATTGTCGGCGAGATGTTTCCGTGATGGGGTATTTAGCAGGTAAGGACTTTTCCTTCTTCTGTTCTCTTCTTCTCTTCCTTTGCAGGTGATCCAGGATGCTGGCAGGCGTGGCAGAAGTCAGGATGCAGGAGCAGACACGGTGAGCGTCCAGCTGCTAGATGCAGAACAATGCGAAGCACGTGTGGCTGTTCGGGTGGGGTTTAAATAGCCTTGGAAGAAGTTCCAGGTATGTATCCTTCTTCCAATCAGGTATGTATCCTTCCCCGACCATGCCCGGATGGTAAATTAGTCCCACAGGTAAAGTAGTTCCTTTCAGTCCTCAAGGAGGTCGGGATCCTGCAGCATGGTCTGCATCAGGTAAGTGCACCCAAGCACTCCCATAATGAGCCTGGTGCCTATGGCGCCAGGACTGATGTCTTTTATGATCCTGGCGCCATAGGCGCCAGGACACTGTCCAAAGGGCCCCTATATGGGGTTGCTGGGTCCTTCCTTGGGACTGGATGTCCGCTTTCGGGGACGCAGGGCTTGAACCGGCTCCCCGGGAGCGGGCATCATGACAGCACTCCCACCCAAGGCCCCTCCCAAGGTTGTTCCCTCCGGGGGTTTTGGTTTGTCTGGGAAGAGTCGGTGGAATTTCCTGACTAATCGAGGTGCATGCACATGGTCGCTGGGTTCCCACGACCTCTCCTGAGGTCCGTACCCCTTCCAATCAATTAGGTAGAACAGTTTTGACCCAAACATTTTTGATTCTAAAATGTTCTTCACTTCGAATTCGGGCTCCCCATCTATTAGAATAGGTTCTGGAGGTTTGAGTAGTCGGGTTCCGGGTACCACTGGTTTCAGAAGTGACACATGAAAAACAGGGTGAATTCGCATACTAGCTGGTAAATCAAGATTAACAGCCACTGGGTTAATTATTGCCGTAATAGAATAAGGTCCCAGATATTTTGGGTTAAAAGTTCGAGGCCCTTTGAGTGGTATATGTCTGGTAGCTAACCACACTTGATCCCCAATCTGATACGGAGGTGCTTCACTCCGATGTAGATCAGCATTCTCCTTGTATTTTCTCTTGGCTTGTTGTAAATGCGTAGTTGCCTCTTTGAAGGCTTGGGTAATTGTAGAATGCAGATGTTCTACTGCAGGCATTCCGAGGTTCTGAGGTGAGTCAAGGTTTGAGGTTCGAGGGTGATGCCCAAACAAAGTATAAAAAGGACTGTGGCCAGTTCCAGAGTGTACCGAATTATTATATGCGTATTCGGCTATCCAAAGAATGTCTTTCCAGTTGCTTTCAGATTGCTGTAACATACACTGTAAGTACTGTTCAAGGGTATGATTTGTCCTCTCGGCCTGACCATCGGTCTGAGGGTGGTGACTGGTCGATAATCTTACGTCGATCTGCGTCATTTGACAACATTTGCACCAGAAGTGGGAAATGAATTGGCTTCCCCGGTCAGAGATTAGTATAGATGGGAATCCATGTAGCCGAACAATATTTTTGAGGAATTCTTTGGCTAGGACAGAAGCTGAAGGTAAACCTTTCAAAGGAATAAAGTGGGCCACTTTGGAAAACAAATCCACAATTACCAGAATAGTATTGTACCCCAAACAAGGAGGCAGGTCCGTAATAAAATCCATTGATAGGGTGTGCCAGGGTGCTGGTGGTATGTCTAGAGGTTGAAGGAGACCGGCTGGTCTTTTCTTTTGACTTTTATTTTGGGCGCAAACAGCACAGGACATCACAAAAGATTTAACATCTTTTCGCCAAGAGGGCCACCAAAATTGTCGTTTCACCTTTTCCTTTGTCTTGGCAATACCGGGGTGTCCCTCTATTAATGTATCATGATAACCGCAAATAACTAGTTTGTGTAATTCCTTATGTGGCAGGAATAAGCGTCCTTGGAAATAAGGTAAACCATTATCTATGGTAAAGTCTGATCCCTTTTGTATCCATTCCTGTAAGGTTGTAGGATCCAGGAGTTGTTTCACTCTGGCTTGAATGTCTTCAAGCGTCTGTAACGAAGTCATGCCTAGAATCCTCTGTTCGGGAATTATTGGTACTGGTTCTGAGTTTGTATCAGATTCTCCCATTCCAATTCGGGATAAGGCGTCTGCTTTGCCATTCTTGCAGCCAGGTCGATAGGTAATCACAAAATCAAATTCAGTGAAAAACAAAGCCCATCGGAGCTGCCGTGATGACTGAGCCTTGGCGGTTTTCAAATACTGTAAATTCAGGTGATCAGTGATCACTGTGATGGTATGTCGAGCGCCAAGCAGATAATGCCCCCAGGCTTTAAAAGCGGACTTAATGGCTAACAGTTCTTTGTCCGTGATTGTATAATTAACCTCGGGTGCCGAGAATTTTCTGGACCAAAATGCTACGGGATGCAGTTGGTTGGTTTCGGGATCTCTTTGGGACAGGACAGCTCCCATGGCTAGGCTGGATGCGTCAGTCTCGACGACATAAGGGAGATCTGGACGCGGGTGTTTCAATATAGGTGCGGAGGTAAACTTAGCTTTTAAATCCTGAAAGGACTGCTCGGCTTCTTCAGACCATTCAAAACGTTTATTTTTCCTCAAGAGTGCAGTAATGGGTTGTACCAAGCGTGAAAATTCCGGGATAAACCTGCGATAGAAATTGGCAAAGCCGAGCATGCTTTGAACCCCTTTTACAGAGCTAGGTAATGGCCATTTGAGGATGGCATCCACTTTTCTTGAGTCCATTCAGACTCCTTTGGGTGTCAGGATGAAACCTAGAAACTCGACTTCTGTGGTATGGAAAACACATTTCTCCAATTTAGCAAATAGTTTGTGTTGGCGCAGTTTTTCAAGTACTGCCCTGACGTGTTTTCTGTAATCAGATTCCGAAGAGGAGTACACCAGAATGTCATCGATATATACGACAACACAAACATCGATGAGTTCCCGAAGGACATCATTCATGAAGTATTGGAAGGCAGCCGGCGCGTTACACAATCCGAAAGGCATCACCTGGTACTCGAATAATCCGTATTTAGTACGGAAGGAAGTTTTCCATTCGTCGCCTTCTTTAACTCGTACCAGATGATAAGCCCCCCGGAGATCTAATTTGGTGTATATGCAAGCGTCCTTCACCTGGTCAAGGAGTTCAGGGATCAGAGGCAGAGGATAACGGTTTTTAACCATTATCTGGTTCAATGCGCGGTAATCGATACAAGTTTTAAGGTCGCCTTCTTTTTTGGGCACGAAGAACAAAGCCGAGGATGCCGGGGACTTTGACGGGCGAATAAAACCATTAGCTAGGTATTGATCCAAATATTGTCTCAAATGCAGATTCTCAGGTTCGGTAAGGGCATAAATCCTGCTACAAGGGGGTTGTGCACTGGGCACCAGATCGATTTGGCAATCGTACGATCTGTGAGGAGGTAACGTGTTGGCCTGTTCCTTTTGGAAGACGTCCTGAAAGTCTTGGTATTCCGGAGGTAGTTGCATGGAGGCAGAGGTTACAGATGCTAGATTAATCTTCAGGTTTTCTGGGTAGCAGGTTTGTGTACAATCCTGGAAGGTTATTCTCTTAGCTTGCCAATCAATTCGAGGATTATGTGTCTCTAACCAAGGGATTCCAAGAATAACCTGAAACTGTGGAGCCTTGATTACATCAAACACAACATCCTCCCGATAGCCGTCGGAACCAATAAGAGTCACCTCAGTAGTGGAATGTGTTACCGGTCCAGAGGCAATTTCAGTTCCATCGACTGTGGTGATGACATCTTTTCTGGTTTTAGGACGGAGAGGGAGGTTAATCCTAGAGACCAATTCACGATCCACATAGTTTCCAATAGCCCCACTATCGATGTATGCCTTTATTGCATGCAACCGCTTAGGCTGTTCTGGATCTACGAGAACCATTGGCACAATGAAATGCAAGGTCTGAGAGTTAGTTTTCTAGCTCGGCAAGCGGACCCCTACACTTGTCGGGCAGAGTCGTTTCCCGAAAAAGAGTCTTCATGATTTTTATCAGCAGCTCCTACCGCCTGTCGGGGCGGTTTTGCCGGGCAATCTCGTAGAAAGTGTCCAGAATTCCCACAATAAAGACATAATTTTAACTGTCGCCTCTTTTTACGTTCCTTTTGAGTTAAGGGTCCTTTAACCCCTCCAATTTGCATAGGCTCAGAGACATCAACTCCCTTAGGATTAGCATGGGTCTTGACCAACACCCGGGTCTCAAACCTGGACCGATCTGCTTTTCTGTTTTGAAGTCTGTGATCCAATTGGACCACTAAGTCTATATACTCTGTGCATTCTTGGGACGGATTTACAACTTGGGCCAAGACATCTTTAAGTTCTCAGCGAAGGCCTCGATAAAACAACGTGACTCTTTTATCCTCTGGCCATCCCGTTTCCACAATTAGTCTATTAAAGTTTGCAATATAGGATAGGAGGTCCTGATTGCCCTGTCGCAGGGATAGAAGTTCGTCATCCAGAGCCTGCCCCTGAGAGTGTCGAGCAAATAACCTTTCCATGCTTGCTTGAAACCTTTGAAAATCACGGAGAATCGGGTCATCTTGAGTAACCAGTGGAACTGACCAATCGGCAGCGCAGCCGCTGAGATATGACAATACAAAGGCTACCTTGGTCTGATCATTAGGGAAGGCCCCAGGTCTGCATACGAAGTGCAAACGACACTGATTCATGAATACGGCGAATCGTTCGGGGTCCCCAGCAAAGCGTTCGGGTGGGGCCAGCGGCATGTTTCCAGGTAGATTAATATGCACAGGGTTACTGGAAACCACAGGAGCGGGGTTCCCTCTGGAACCGGGTAGAGGAGTTTGCCCAGCTTGACCTTGCAAAAGCTGTCTGGCCAGGTCATCAGTTCTTTCCTTTGATATTATTAATTCCCTCCTGAGGGCATTAGTCTCTTGACGAGTGGCATGTACTTCGGCCCGTAATACCCCAGTAATTGGGCCAACTGATCAGTCTCAGAACTTTCCATAGCGCCTGGGTGGGAATTTGTAGGAAGGCTTCGCGTTCTGTTACGCTCACCTGACTCCCACGGAGGCGCTGGCCTGGTTCGCGCTGCTGTGACCTCTTCTAAGGTGATGCGCAGGGTTCGGAAGACGGACTGGACCGGGCCCCCAAATCTGGCTTGTCTGGCTCACAGAAGTATCCTTCTGTGGGCGAAAATAGGGGATTAACTGTCTGCGGGGTAATGCAATCGGCCTCCCACTTTCCCCTCTCACCCTCCTCGAAACCCTTCTGTGATTTCTCGTAGCGTCTCACTTTAGGGTCTGGAAGGACGAGCTCTCCATCCTGCTTCTGATGCAGGGGCACGTTGGTATCCAGTTACTTTACTGGATTTTCGGATTGGTGAGAACCAAACTTGCTTGGCTTCCAGGTAAGTTTTTTGATAAGAGGTTCCCCTTGTGTCCATGCATTAATGTACTAATGCCAGTGTCTTTTTCCCCATAGGGGCCGGGGTACGGAATGCCGGGGAACAGGCACCGACCCGAGATGAGAGGTGAAATCCTTGTAGAAATCAGGTAAGTCTTTAATGAGCGTTTTTTTGGTAATGTCTTTTCAGTTGCTCATTAACGCTGATGTCTTTTTTTCCCCTTAGGGGCCGGGGTCCGGAAATGCCAGGATGCGGCACGGACCCGAAATGAAGAGGGAATGAATCAACAGGTAAGTCTTAACATGGAGATTTAGCTTTCCTTTCCCTTCTCTCTCTCACCTTTTGTTCTGGTCTTTTTCTCCCTAGGCGCTGGGGCATGACTGCGAATCCGGATGATCGCTGCTGAACATGGAGGCGCCCTGTAAAGGTGAGTGGAATGCGGCGCTGCAGCGATCGACGCGATGAGCTTTTAAATTAAAGTCTTCCTTTTCAGGATTGTCGGCGAGATGTCTCCGGGATGCGGATTTAGCAGGTAAGGACTTTTCCTTCTTCTGTTCTCTTCTTCTCTTCCTTTCCAGGTCATCCAGGATGCTGGCAGGCGTGGCAGAAATCAGGATGCAGGAGCAGAAACGGTGAGCGTCCAGCTGCTAGATGCAGAACAACGCGAAGCACGTGTGGCTGTTCGGGTGGGGTTTAAATAGCCTTGGAAGAAGTTCCAGGTATGTATCCTTCCTCCAATCAGGTATGTATCCTTGCCCGACCACGCCCGGATGGTAAATTAGTCCCACAGGTAAAGTAGTTCCTTTCAGGCCTCAAGGAGGCCGGGATCCTGCAGCATGGTCTGCATCAGGTAAGTGCACCCAAGCACTCCCATAATGAGCCTGGCGCCATAGGCGCCAAGACACTGTCCAAAGGGCCCCTATATAATAATAATAATAATAATAATAATTTGGCATTTATATAGCGCTACGAACCCTTAGGTATCTGAGCGCTGCTTATTATTACCCACGGTGTGTGGTGCTCATTTATCGACCTCGGAAGGATGAAACGCTGAGTTTGGCGCGGCCGGGATTTTAACCTGCGTTCGCAGGCTCTGCACTGATGTCAAAGCGAGCGCTCTACTCGCTGTGCCACTTGACCGGCTATGGGGTTGCTGGGTCCTTCCTTGGAGACTGGATGTCCGCTTTCGGGGACGCAGGGCTTGAACCGGCTCCCCGGGAGCGGGCATCATGACAGTTCCTTCCCCTGACTAGCTGATGGGTGGAGGTTTCATATATGGTATGGTGGGGATGTTCAGGCCAGTCTGGCTGAGCCTTCCCAATTACTGTATGTTGTGGGTACGCCCTTGGGGTGGGATGGAGTGTGTGACTAATATGCACTTGGTATTATGGGTGTCTGATTTCTGGTATGTAACACAATGAATGAGACAGCCCTGCCCGAAACAGGTATGAATGCAGTGTGGAGTGCTGAATGGCTGGGTACTTGTACCAATACACATTCCTTGTTGTGAGTGTCTGGAGAGAGGAGAATGACATGAATGCACTGTGAGCCTGATTCGCCGCATGCCTGCATGAATGCCCTTCTGGATGATTGGTTTCCTGAGTGTGAGCCAGCAGAGTGAATGAGAGACCAAACAGTATATCTGGGGACCTCTCACTGATGGAAATCTTTCAGAATCTGAAGTTGAAACTGATGCTTACTCTCGACGCCGAGCCGGAAGAAGAAGGTTAACTGCTGTTTCCCTTTGATGTAATCTGAAAGCTGCTGTGCCTTCAAGATCCAAGAGAGGACCTGGCTAGGAGACCTCTTCCTGAGCTACGAGGGACCCTCGTGCACCAGCTGATCTTTGTCAAAGCTCCCTGGAAGTCTGACCCTCGAAAGGCTGCTGACCGGAGAAGGGGACTGCCGTGGAATCTGAAGTGAAGCAGCCAGACATCCAAGTACATTGTCGCTGGCCAGGGTCGCAGGCTTGCTATAACCGCTGGAAGCCCGTCGAAGTTTGTTGCCCAGAAGCGGGGACAACTTGACATCATGCTGCTCAACGACCAGAGCTGTTACACTCCATCTTTTGATCCAAGGACTCCCTTGCTCATCATTGTGGACCGCTTTGTCCAGCTGGAGAAAGTCAAGGTCATCGACGACCAAGGAGAATCTGCCAGTGGGTTTCCCGTCAACAGAAGACCTCAAAGACACAGACGAAGATCCTACAGCCAGCCGCGGACAGGTCCCGATCGTCAACGCCAGACGCCTACGACACGACGCCCTTGCTGGGCCAAAGTTCCTTATTGACTCTCTGTGGCAACAAACTATCACCATCGAAGTATACCGCACGCCTCATCTTCACAGGATGTTCACAAGCTTTTGTCTGAGCACTGCGTGGAACAAAGCTGCTTCCCAACAACAGCGTTCACCTTTTCTTCACTTGGAATCCGAACGACCTGTGGCTCCTGCCTTAAAGGGAATTCACTCAAGAAGGGCCTGTTGATGACTCATCGAAGAACTCTACGAGACCAGGTACATTGGGGTCATAGAACCTTTAGAAGGAATCGAGAATATATTAATCATATCTGAACTGGGCTTGTCAATACGCTTTATTTACAGGTTGCCCAGGTGGGGGGATCCTCACACAGAACGGTCTCATGGTAGTGGGATTGACTGTTCTGCTATTGCTTGATTTAACTTGATTTATTTCTGTAGTCTACCATTGATTCATCTTACATCTGATTTGTATGTTATTTGGGCTGTTAGCGGTGGATGCATTTCAAAGAAGAGTGGTACCACGTAGACCTGTATATATTTGTCATTATAGTATTGCCACAGTACAAAGTGATTTATTGTGATTGTGTATATAACGTGAACCTTATTTATATAAAGTCTGTGTTTTCACTAACATAGTGTGTGGACATTCCTTTGTGGGTGCTTGTGGACTACACTGTACTTAAGAATCAGCCCGCATCACCTCCTCGCTGCTAAGCCTTGATTTCTCGCTCACGTTTTACCACTTAGAGAATCTTGGCTGGTGTGCTATGTGCTTCTACCCTGCCACATAGAGGACAGGAGTACAGATAACCCGCCTCCAGTCTTTAGACCTACCAAGGGTCTTCTCCCTCGTTCTACCAGCTTCTCTGGCTGTTCTAGCTGGCAGGTAGCTGTTCTTCTCTGCACCATCCTGGTGCACACTGTGGTGCTTGTAACTGACACTGGTGTTTTCTCTCTTTCCCGCTCTTTCTCTTTCTCTCCACCCACAAAGTATTATTGGGTCCAATTTCTGTCCATCTGTTTTCACCAGTTTCCTAAGGATGCATTTTAGGGTCTGACACTCCACTAGGCCATCCATTTGTGGGATATACATGGAGATCCTTAAGTTTTTAATATTAAGCATTACGTTTGCATCCTGCACAGGGTGGGACATGTAAGTTGTACCTTGATCTGTAAGAATCTTTTTAGGAAAACCCACCCCAGACAGAAAGGAAATCATATGTTTTAAGATATGCTGTGTAGTGTTTTTACTCATGGGGAAAGCTTTGGATATCACGTGGTGTAATGAAGGATTGCTAGAATATATATGTTTCCCTTTCTTGTCCCGCCCTCCCCTATATAGCCTTGACACAAGAGGCCCATATATTGCAAACAAGAAGTGTCCCTTCTGCTGCACCCTTTGATCTTCAAGTATGCTTCAGCCAGGCTCTGAGAGTTTCTCTATGCAAAGGCCAGTTGAGATAGGCTAATGGTATCCTCCAGATCTGATTGGGGTGGAATGGTTAAGTCCTTATAATGTATAATTTATAATAATGTTTTTATAACGTGCTTTATACCCAGAGGTTTCCAAGCGCGGACCCGGGGATCGAAAAATGTGTTGCTCCACGTCCTCTTGCTTCCAAGACTAGCGTGTTGCCCTTGAGCTATCCTCCCGAGATAAACTTGTCCAAAGACTAAGTTACCCTTCTTTTTTATGTATTTATTTATTTCATTTGTTGATAGCACCCAAGACCCGGAAGTATCATGGTGCTAGCAAAGTTACAATAGAGTTTGTGCTTTTATGACACGTAGGTTACAAGATTTTGTTGGAATACGGTTATAGTTACTGTAGAATATTTGTTTAACAGTACAGTTTTTATGTTTTTGCTAAAGATCTGGTAGGAGGATTCTTCTTTGATGTTGGAGGGGAGCGTGTTCAAGAGGGTGGGGGCGATCACATTGAAGCTTGTTCCTCCAGCTCCTTTTCTGGTGAATCTCACTGTGATTAGTGAGGTGGAGGAGGAGGATCGCAGGTTGCATAGGTTGGACATAGTAGATATATTTTTAGCTTCCTGTGGGTGTAGGGTAAGGGCCTCCTCTATGATACCCTGAGATATGGGGCCTGTGGGTTTCATTGTATAGCTCTCGGAGCCAGCATTGTGTAAATCTACCTTCACTTTCCCCCTTTATTCTTGGTTGGTACCCCTGCTGGTTCATCCAGTGCATATTTTCAAGCCAAACATGACTTGGCTACCAAACAAACATAAGTTGCCTTTGGTGGATTGATTGCCAGGCCAGCAGAGATTCATCTCCTTCACTGAGCTGGTATTTCAACCTCTACCAGGCTAACAAGGTCAAACCCTATGGACTGGGGTGTAGCCAACTCAGGAAACCTGGCTTTAGGGTCCAATCCGTTCACTAGCATGTGGTCCAAGCCTGTATCAAGCTGTATTGATCAGAATTCTGACACCACTTTTGGCATGTCAGAATCAGGACTCGGACAATCAGCCATTTTTTCAAGGGTTTTATTTTTGTCAACTTAGAATAATGTTTCCCTAAATCTCCAAGCACACTCCCTATCCTATGACAAAAGCAAGTCAAATGGGTGCTCGTCAAGGTGTCTAATACTAATAGAAGTCCTCTGTCTGGAATCCTACTCTAACGTAACCACTTTCCTGATCTTCCATAAGAAAACAACAAGCAGAGCAAAGAAACAGTTTGTGTAACTCTGATCCCAAAAAACATTCCCTGTGCTTCTGTTCCCATGAAGTAGTGATGGCTGCAAGGTTGCATATGTACAGCTTGTTCTCTAAGCACTTGTGGAAAGGAGTGGCAATGTAATTCTGTTGCACTGACTGTGGCATGTTGGTGTCCTGCTACTTACTACAGCATCGCTGCAGCCACAGAAGACACCTGTCTTTGCAAACTGATGCCTGTAATGGCATTGTGCTTGTTTCTATGGTCCAGTTTTCAGAATATGCAGGTCAGTTGTCACTAACACATTGGCTAGCAGTGCAATTGAAGCAGTTGTCGGTGGGGATAACTAATCCCCCCTCACCATGAACATTCCAGTATCCCATTTGGTGGAAAACTGTACCTCTACATCAGTTCTGCATTAGACGAAATGATACAGTTGTCATTGTGTTCAATTGTTCCATCTCCTCCCGATTCTCAGCCAGAGGCATAGTGAAAAACAATTAGAGCAGCCATTTTGTAACGCTGACCTGAAGTGTTACTGATCCGTTTGCACTTTATACTTGTATTTGGATAGTAATATGTCCAGACAATTGTATCTGTAAGTAAATGTAATGTTTGCCCTCTGTGAATCAGCACTGACTATTTTGGATTTTCTTCCTTATGGATTTTGTCCTTTAATTAGATTGTGTTTCCTGTGCCACATGCGTGTGCCAGACTCACAATCACAAATTGCTTTGTAGGTACAAACAGCAAAGATGTTGAGTCTTGTGTTAAGATGCATGCTTTTTTCATCCTGCTGATGCGAAAAACCTCCAGTCATAGTATTCAATGATACAAACACAGCTGTCATTGAATCCTATAGGTGGAGGAATTATGATTGTGTGGAGGCAGTGACCAGCGTGTGGAGACAATGTAGGAGCTGCTGCATGTCCTGGACATGCATGTAGAGGTCATAGTGGGCACAAGGACGTGGGCTTTCACACACTATTAGATTAAGCAGACGTAGTAAAATGACTTCCCCCCTCAAAGTGAAAAGAAGTATTTTTACTGTGCCTCTGCTTTATGTAATACTGGGCACACTTTAACCTACACACATGTTTAAGCATGCAAAGGTATTTACCTGCCATCTGGGCATTAAGATCTTTTTAAAAATAACAATGTGTTTTAGATAGGGAGAACACTGGTGACAGGCCCTTAAATCTGGAGTCAACCCCAAGAGCAGCAGCAGACTTCAAATCCAGATCCAGCGAGTCTGGAGCAGAAGGTGGAGGGGGAGGGCGGCGCTACACTCAGTTAGGTTTGGTATGCTACACTTTGTTATGTTATGCCATGTCATGTTTTTAAGCTGTAGAAACCTGTTCTGTAATGTCTTGTACTGTTGTTATCAATATGCTTTTCCCCAAAGCTTAAATGCAAGTTCACTAGAATCTAAAAAATAAATTAAAAAAAATAATTTTAAAAAAAATGTGCTGTAATTTGGCAGAGAGTCAAATTGTGAGTCTTCTATGTATATTGAGTAGTGGGCAATCTAACTTGCATGCTTGTTTCTCTAGGCATAACACGACTTTGTCTTTATGAAGGCAAATGCTGGTATTTCGGGGGTAAATGCATCACATGTATGTTCTTTCATGGGAAAATGCAACACTTTTGGGGCAAAGCCATCACAGGTGTATCCTTACAGTGACAAATACTGCCATTGTAGGGCAGTACCATCACAGGAGTGTCCTTATGGAGGCAAATGGTGACAATATTTGATGAAAACCATCACAGGTTTGAGGTTACAGCACTTAAATAGGTAGCATATTGTGCAGTAGATGGGATGCAAAGTAACTCTTGCACCAAATAATCTATCAACTCAGGAAGAATGCAACGTTTTACTGTTTTATTATCAATTATCTAAAATAGGGAGTTACAACAGACATCAACGGACGTCGCACAGCATAATCTCACTTGAAGCATTTCATAAAAAATTACATTTATATAGTAAAAACTCATATGTGACATCACACTATGTAGCAAATTAGAAAATAAGCTATATGGGTTTGTAATAGGCTTAAAGGGAATATCTAAGTTTACTTTCCATAAGAGATCGGGTTGTGATTGGGTCTCTACAGTCAGGTGGACAACTTATGTCCACCCCTAGTGTAAGTCATCTTCAAGTTATTTGACACACAGCTCATCATCGGTTATAAAAATATTAGGCTCTTCATTATATGGCCTTCTATAATTGGTTGGCACGCTTGTTCCCTTCTTGAACATTCAGCTCACTAGCAGCACATAAACTGGTATCCTAGGTGTCAGTGGGTGGACTTTGACTGTGTTGCCCCACCAAACCAGCCCGACATCTCTCATCATCCATGCCTTCTGCATTGGAGATTCCCTTTGAACTTGGCCTTGCAAAGTATCCTCATTCCTGGGAAATATGGGAGTTTGAGCACACGCTATCTTAAGTCTAGAGCTGCATGGCCAACTTCTGTTTCTATCCATAGCCCACTTGACAGGAGACCACAATTTGGCTAATTTTCCAACATTAACTTGTATTAAATGAATAAACTAGGCACTCATAGTGTTCTTTTTTTGCACCTTAACAAGGGATGATTAAGCCTCTCACGTTCACTGTTCTTCAAGGATATATTACCAGTTCTTGGCTGCTCCAGTCTTTGACACCAGGCCAGACAGCCTTTCTCTGTCTTTTCTCAATTCCAGCAGCTTTCTTGCTGCAACACAACTTTCAACCATCTTTCTCCAAGAAATCAAGGCATTTTTCCTTATCCAGAAAAGAATTAAAGAAATTGCTAAAGCATCATTCTGGATGGAGTCGCAGCCATGCACATGGGCACAAGCGCCAACATTGGTCTTTCTCATCTTTTGGCGCTGAGTCCTTCGCTGCTGCTTCCTGTTCATCATCAGCTGATGCAGAAGGGAAATATCTGGACAGGGGAGAGGTGGAGGAAGTACTTGCTCACGTTTAGACTGCATGGGTTTTTCAGAGCCCTTGGCACCAGTGGAGGGAGCTGACCCCACTATTCGTTAGTATAAGCATACCCCAAGGATGGGGTTGCCTTTGGTTTCTGATAAATGGGCTAAGATCCTCCAGGAATTGCGTGACCCAGAGAAGATTGCAATGCCCAGGTTTAAGGCCAAACTCTAGCCATTCAAAAGGGTTGAGACGGTGCTCTTGGATTAATTTGAGGTTGATGATATCCTCGCCAGTCTGGCGGGTCGCTCCTCCATCAGCCGAGGGGCAGCTGTCCCGGACTCGGTGGACTATAGGGTTAATTCCAGCTTAAAGGAAGTTCATACTGGTGCACATCTAGCCCTCAGGGTAAATATCTATGGCTCCTACACTGCGGAAATTGAGCATCAGGGAGACTGGGTCAACAGTGTTATTGGTTGCTCCATTCTGGCCCCACCATAGCTGGTTCCTCTTTCTGTTGGAACTTTGGTCCCAGGAACTTTGGCTGATTCCAAAGTGGCCTTGTCCCCTGCAGGCGGGTCTGGGGTTTGGGGTCCGACAGATTCAATGGGCAGTATGGATATTGCACGGTCTCCATTGATGTCTCATGGAACGAATACCTCCAAGAATCTGGACACTAGCCATGCTACACTAATTATTTAATGGATGTGAATACTGTGAAATTAATAATGTGGTTACTTTGGTCATGGCCAGTGTCCAGATTTAAGGGGCATGGCCATGGCCACAGAAATTATGTCATGGATGTGAATAGTGTGGCATTAATAATGTGGTTACTGGGCTTACATAGAGTAATATGTTTATTGTGGGTTAACAGTGTGTCTGATGGTCATGGGTAAAATAGTGCACTTGGTTTGATATGATAAGGAGGCTAAAACCTGTACTTATGTGTATGTAAAGAAAAGAAAATATCATTAAAGAACATAGTTTGGAAACTATACTTAGTCAGAGTTTTACACATATATTAACTTGTTTTGACCCTCATAAGTAGTACATTGTATGCACTTTGATTTGTACAACATTTGTGCATGTTACTGTATTATTGTATTAACATGTTGTTATCATTGGGTCATTGGGAACAAATTAAAAGTGGATTAAAAGACCCATTTAATAGATTTTACGTTTCTGACATATACATTGCTTTAAACTTTGACTTTTACATTTAGGAAAGGTAGATATATTTGTTATATGTGCAGAAAGTAAGAAAGTGGTAGTAGAGGTGAATTGAGTATATACATAGTTGATAGTGTGTTGTTTGTTAATGTAATTACGCATTATTACTTTTATGTTTTTGGTTCTGTGTGAAATAATTAGACACCCATTGGCGTATTCTAACTGTATAGTATTGTGAAAGTAGTATAGTGTTAGTATGGATGTGTTAAGTAATTATAAACCTGATGGCATTTTTTCAGTGTATTGTAATTAAGGAATATAGTTGTCTGTGTTTAGTTATATTTAAAGTAGTTAGATACCCAGTGGGGTCTTCCTACTGCATATTCAAATACTTGTTAATTTAACGTGCAATTTAATGAGTACATTTGGGTTTGAGGAATAATAAGTAGGCATTTGATAGATTTGCTGGTAATCTATGATTTTCAGTAACTGAAGTGTTGTTACATTCAACCCAAACACTTCTTTTGTCACATATGCAGTATAGTGCCCTGAAGTGTTTGTGGAACCAGTGTGGTATATTATGCACACTGTCATGAAGATTTACTTGCCAAGAGATACTTTACTGTGTGTAAAGTTAGTGAGTTTACAGTTATGTTTAATGCCATCTATATTGTATCTTGAAATATGCCTTGAATTGCATTTTGCAGAAGCTGTTGAAATGTAATAGAATCACAATTTGTCATACATCCATACGAAAACCATTCATTAGGGATGTGTTCATGTGAAACATGGTTACAGAAACTGTATGTTTCCACATGTATGAAAGTTAGAGCAGAAATTAGCGATGCAGTTGGCAAGAGGTGCCAGGAAGTGGTTGAAAAGCCAAGGAGAAAAGTTAGACCCCTTGTGAAAACCACAAGTAGAGAGAGATATAAGAGAGGAATGATCCCAGTTGGACCTGGGAGGGTCGGTCAGTAAGAAAGGAGGTCAACCAGGCCAGTTCCTGACCATTGATACTCAGGTTGTCATCGAGGCGATTGAGCAGGATGGTATGATTGCTCGTGTTAAAAGCGGAGGTTAGATTGAGGAGAATGAGGAAAGAGGAAAGAGGGAAGATTAGAGTCAAGATTAGACAGAAAGTCTTCAAAGGTTTTCAGAAGAGCAGCTTTCATGCTTCTGGCAGCTCTGAAGCCAGAGTGGTGGTCGTGGAGACAATCAAAAGGTTCAGTATGCAGATTAAGCAGGGAGATGGCCAGCTTTTCCAGGATTTTGCACAGGAAAGGATTCATGGAGATCGGGCGATAGTTTGCTGGTCAGGAAGGATCGGCACAGTACTTCTTTAAAGGGGCTGCACAAGGAGTGATTAAGGGGAAGGGGAATGTTTCAGTGGCAAAGGGGTGATTGCAGACATTGGCCAAGGCTCGAGCAAGGGTGTTGATGTGGTCCTTCATGGTTCTGGAAGAGCAGGGGAGAACATGCTTTGATGATACTTTCATAGATCGGACTTGTCTAGAAACACAAAGAAACTGGTGACTTAGAGTCCACCACTCTTGCAAATTAGATTGGGCGTCACTCAGGCTACAGGCAACTTTTGGGTCTGGGTACTAGGGCAGGGTACTCCAAAATTCAAGGAAAATTGATGCAAAAATAGTCACACATCGCCAAATTGTGAAATGTCAACTTGTGCTTAAGAGGCACAAATTAGTTTATTGTTCTGAAATTAAATCAATACAGCCTAACACGTGTTTCGAGCAACAGAGGCTGTTTATAAATTAAAATAATGTAATTGTTGGTACAAAATATCATTTAGTACAAAGTAATTACGTTTGCAACCCAACGTCCAAACCGGAGGACAAAGTCACAGATCACACAGATAGTATATCAAACCAAAAATGATGGTTATGTAATGTGTAGAAACTCATGGTTCAGTGTGTTGCACATAAACCAATTGAAAATTATGAAAACAAGGATTTGTATAAAAATCATCATTCACAGTGCAAAATCAAATTATTCGAAATATGGTACATACCAAATCCAATTGGTGAATATGAATTGATGGTTCTACGTGATTTCATCGAAGTACTTTTCATCGTGTGACTTTTCATCGTCACTTTTTCATCGACCAAAACTCTTTTTTTTAATTTTTATTTTCTTTATGGGGGGGTTCCCACCCCAGACCCCCCTTAATTAAATAATCATACCCCAAGCCCAACAAAACACCCACCAAAAAATATCTTTTTAAAAAACGAGTTTTGGTCGATGAAAATGTTGGCGATGAAAAGTCCCACGATGAATAGTACATTGATGAAATGCGTGTATACTGAATTGATAGCACAAAGAGAAAAGTGAGGGGAAAGAACACATTATGAAGCAAGAAAATTAGACAGTTGCTTGTATTAAATCATTCAAGCTCAACATTTTGTATGAATATAATTAGTGGGCTGGGCCAATGCACAAAAAGGCGGCAGCGCATACAGGGCTCTCATACACTCAAAAGCAATAAGATGTACCTTGTAACGAGTAGCAAATGTTCCATTTGACAAATAAGACATCTCTGGCAAAGTTTACCAGCTGGTGTCCCGTAGGGTCAGTGATCAACTGAAAATAAGACACAAGAGAAAATGTACAACATGTCACGGTAATTCTTACTTTCAAATGTGTCGTGATTAAATAAAAGGTGTCTTGGACATAACTCTAATCCTTCGTAGTTGCGGTCAGTAACTGTTCAATCATCACAAACAATTTCCATGACAAACCAAATGGATCCAATGTAGTAAAATCAAAGTTTCAATCACCAATGAGAGAAGAGAAGTGGAACACAAACAGTACTCAATTAGCTCATTGATTCTGCTGATTCGCAGCATTACTGGTGCCTAATTAACTGTATGACTAATGATCACAACCAAGGGACTGTCCCAGAACTCTCTTACCTTGGTAATGCTTTTCTCCTTTCTGCATTCAGGAACTAAACGTCACATGGGCATACAAGCAAATATATAGCAGAGGCATCTTGACCGTTACGGCCGAGTGCAACAGCTGGAAATCAGCTGTTGCCATCTTGGGTGTGTTTAAACCCATTAACTGAATATCGAGCGCACTTGCTGTGTAGATTCTCATGTACTCCCATTAATCGTAACTCAAGATATGAATTACATGCCTTACAACAGGCTGATAACATAATATGTTGGTGCATACATAATGTGTTAAGTGGTATTTATCTCGTCTTTTCGAATGCTAATTTATTTTGTGTTCCACAAGATGCTCCAAGATTTAAAAGGCACGCATAAGTGCATGCGGATCAAGGGCCACAGTTCAAATCTTAGTATGCAACTGCGACTACATGCATGAGTTAATATCACCTACTATGTTATAATTAGGTGTTCATGAGTGTGAGTCAGCCAAAGGTGTAGGAGGACAAGAGAAAGTAGCTGCAAAGACCTCAACTGACACACGCTTCATGGGCCGGATGACCGAGAAGGTAGGTGGCAGTCTTGCTCTCGGCTTCACCTGGGGGTAGTGAGAGAGAGGTAGGAGAAAAGGAGAAAGTGGTCACTCCAAAAGAGATGAGTGATGAGAGGGTTAGAAAGGAGGAGGCCTGATGCGATCAGAGCATCCTTGGTATACCCTGTACAGTGAGTCAGCCGAGATGGAAGAAAAAAAAGATATATCTATCTATATATATATATATATAGTGAGAGAGAGAGAGAGAGAGAGAAAGAGAAAGAGAGAGTCACAGAGGTTGCTAAAGAGCTCCAAAGAGGGGCTAGTAGCATCAAGGTGGATGTTTAGGTTTCCGAGGAGGAGAACTTGAGAGGTAGAGACAAGGGAGGATGAGGAGAGGTCAGCCCACTCAGAGAGGAAGAGGGCAACCTGGCCAGGTGGCCTGTAGATAGTGGCCACAGTGAGAGAGCGGCCAGGAGAAACAGAGATCCTGCAGGCCAGGCATTCAAAGGAGTAGTAGTCCTGCGTTGTAATGGCAGAAGCAGGGATCCACTCAGGGAAAATGAAGACTACACCCCCGCCGGGACAATTGGTTCTGGGTTCAGAGAGGATCTTTTAGTCATCGGGAAGGAGAATGTCAAAACTTGTGACAGAGCTGTCCGTGAACCATGTCACGTGAGACCAAGTACATTCAAATCAAGCTCTTCCAGGAGACGGCAGATGTCAGAGGAATGTTTGACAGTGTTGGGCGAGAGTTGAGAGTAGCGATGTGGAACGGGTTTCCACTTTGAAGGACTTCCTTGGAGGTGTACCGGCCAGAAGTACACCCTTCGGAAGTGTTGTATGGGCAGAGGAGGAAGGAAGAGATGGCAGGGTAGTCATGGAGGTAGAAGAGAGTGCGAGAGAGGTGGCGCAAGAAGGAGGCAATGCAGTAAGACATTACTGTGGAGATAGTAGGAGGAAGGAGACAGTAATGGAGACAGGAGGAAGGAGACAGTGATGTCCTTGCCTTGTTTACATTGTTTAATCCATACCCTGGGAATGGGAAATGGTTGGCTTGCAGAAGAATCAAGGTCTGGCTCTGCTTGAACCAATTCTACAACTTCATCCATGTTCCAATCATCCTGTGTGTCTTTTTGAGAGGAAGACTTCTGATGGGTTTTATTCTCTAATGGCACAGTCTCCAGACTAGATCATAGATTATTTCCATAAGCACTTGAGGTGCTCTCTAAAGCTTCATTTGCTAATGAAATTACAGGAGCAGACGAAGCTACATGAATTTTAATTTTTCCACAGTAGAAAATTGGCTCCCACTGTATTGAATATTGGGATTTTTCTGTTTGTATTCCAATGATAATTTTACAAACAGGGCTGATAGTCATTATCTCCTAAATGTCTTTCTGAGACTTGATTTGCTGATGATGTTACGGTAGTAGGGGCAGCTACCTGTTTTTTATTTTTGCCACAGTAAAATATAGGCTCCACTTGAGTAATTGCTGGACTTTTTCTGTCTGTAATTTATTAGAAACTCACGGTGCAACAAGTAAAACAGACACACGCAATCACAGTTCAAGGGTGTTTATTGAACAATTAATTCTATATGCAGGTTGGAGAAATGCCAAATCTAAACCTAAATCTATGATGGGAGCAAGCGTCAACCATCAAATGAAAATAAGGCAGTCCTATTTGCCTCGTATGAAAATAAAAGGGCCTATACAAAGAAACCTATTGCCAAACCTTACAACTAATACAACAAAGGATGTAGGATCGTTTTTAAGAAAAGGAAGAAGCCTTCTCAAATAATATTTTAGGATGCGGTAGCCTGGGCCTTGCTTCCCCACGTTTTGTGCATGGGGTAGGATGGGAGCTTGGAGCACAGTACAGTCTCGGGTTTCTCCAGCACAAGACAACAGTTTCAATGGTAGGTCTCAGGACCGTCAATGTCCAAGTCTCATTTCCTCTGAAAAGTCTCTTGCCTTTGGGGCCTGATGTCTTCAAAATTAACAAAAACAAGAGTCCCTTTAACCAAATGAAAGTTTGCTATGGTGATAATGATTCAGCCCCTATGTCCCCCTCTTCTGAGTGCTGACCCTTCTCAATTGTAATCCATAGATCAGACAGGGTGGCAGTTTCACTCCTGGGTCCGCCTCTTCTGGGCGCTGACCCTTCTCATATCGTATTCCTCAATTTATATATCAGTTCTTTTCTTACTTAAAGTTTGGATGATATCTTTGCCCCTAGACCTCCCTCTTCAGGTTCTGACCTCTCTTGACTTTCAGTACTGGGGTGATGGCTTCAACCCTGGATCGTCCTCTGCCGGGCTGGGACCTCTCTTGATTGCTGGTACTTGGGTGATAGCTTCATCTCAATCTTGGGGTGACAACATTTCATCCTTGGGATCCACCCCTTCTTGATTCTTAGCCTTCCCCCACTGGGTTTACTGTGGCTCTCGATCAGGGTCATACGGGCTCACCCCTGCGCCCCCGTCTTCTGGGCGCTGACCCCTCTTTACCTTCAATATTCTCTTTTTACACAGTTCAACTATTCGCAGGATTCACTTCCCTTTCTTTAACAGTGCTTGTAGATCAAAGTCTTTTGATTGTACAGGGATTTTGCTCGACCTTCTGTATGACCACTTTGACCTATTTCACTGGCCCTTCTACAGCCTTCTGGTATCTGTCGATTCTCTCATATGGGGCTCGACCCGAGTCTCTTGATTTAGCACCCACATAGTGCTGGTTTCCCTCTGCAGCTAGTCTCCCCTTCAATACTTGTTACATTTCTTTACACCTTTGTTTAAACTTGGTTCAAACTTGCCATTCTGCGATTTTCTCACGCAACACGGCCCGGTTCTTATCAGTTCTCCTCTCAACTAACTAGCTGTGATGAACCGCTTGGCTTTTGGCAATTCTGGAGTCAAGGCCAGTACCATGGGTGCGGGAGCTGCATCGACATAAGCTTGTAGCGTTTACATCTGCTGCAAGACACTCATGCTATTGTTCGCGGTGTAAGGCTCTCTTGCACGAAGGTTCTGCAGGTCTGGGACGAAAAGGGCAAGGTATCTTCTCTCCTCCGCACCCTCTCGATTCCTGCCACCTTTCTCCTTCTCCTGAACTGCCGTGCCTGCGGAGGTGTACCATTGTGCTGTCTGCCATGCTCACCTTGCTCGTACTGCGCTCTCTTGCTCCACCTTTTATCCATGTGGGGAAATGGAAGGGCCATCAGGTGTGTGTGATTTGAGTAAATTGCCTGAGTTTGCCTGACCCTCATGTTGGGACATGTCATATACACAGGTTTAACATTAGTCTTTTGTCTTTTGTGTGGTATGACAGTGTTTGTATCCAAAAATGGGAGGGGAGTGTATTTGTAAGTTCTACGTGAGAGGATGGGGAACAGGTGTCAAAGGAAGGGGGATACTGCGTCTCACCCATCAGTGTCCCACTCTCACTCCTCAAGGACCCCCCATCTAGGTGATCCTCCCTCACTGGTTCAACCATCAGGAACTGGACCCAATAGCGATTGCCGTGTCTTGGCTACCTGAATAATGGATCCTCGAGGTTTAGACAGGGAGACACCTTCAGATTTATCACATATCCTTCCCCTATGTGAGGAAGATATGCCTGTTCTTTGGTCAGGTCTTCTATGGTTGGGACCGGGCAGAGAACAGGGATGAGATATGTCCATGAACTCTCGCATCTTCTACTGATTTGGTTTCGTAGGCAGAGGTATAGAGGGATAGTGGTTTTATCACTCTCTTTGCAATAACCTATAAACTGGGTGTCAGAGATTGTCTTGGATTTTGTAGGTTATAGATGTTCCTAGTCCCACACAGGCAGGTTTGGAGAGATGTAATTTTCTTGCCAAGATCTCTGGGTAGAAAATATCCAAACAGAATTGGGGACTCTTGTAAGAGAGTAGAGAAGATGGGAAAATCTTTTCCCAGAATGACTTCCTCAGGGAGCACTGGAATGATGACTATGGTATTTCACAGGATTTTCCCCAGATTTCAATGCTCACTGGAATTTTTGGGTATACCTCATTGTCTCCATGTACGCAAGTTACTCGGACTAGGGCTGCATGATATGGGTCTTTTGTGGTAACTAAATCAGCCCATATAGCGGTCTGCTTACTACCAGAGTCGGTTAGGGCCCATACCTGTTTCCCATTTAACCAAGCATGTTCACATATGAACTTTGTAGGGGTTTGACATAAACAGATACTAAAGGTTGATAACTCTTCCTTGGCTTCCTTCCACTCTTCTCCCTTCAAACAGCCTATCTCCATAGGCTCCTCCTGTATGTTCTTGGGACAGTGTCTGGCTAGATGTTCGATTTCTCTAAAGGAAAAACAGACCAGAGGAGATGGTTTGCTTCCTTTTACTTCTTCTCTACTACTTTCCTCTTTTGGCTTTTTCGGCTTTTCCTCTCAATATTTCTGATTTCTATTCTTTCTCTCTGTACCCCTTCCTTGCTTTTGTATGATCCCCTGATTTTTCCCCCCCTGGTTTGTCTATTCCTTGGGGTTGAGGCCAATGAATGGGTTTATGATCTTTTTGATCCTCCCACCGTTGGGCTAGGTGAAAAATGTTTGGCTGCATCCAAGTGGTTTTGGGCCATTTCAATGGCCATGGCTAAAGTAGGTCGATTTAACTGAAAGACAGCCTTTTGCAAAAGAGGGGTATGAAATTCCCAAATGTTCGCCTTCAAGATATGGCTGAAGTACGCCCTGTGATTGGGAAGGTCTTGCCTGTAACTCAATTAGTTTTGTTAGATTCTCTTGCAGTCTGTTTTTAGCCTGTGTCTGGTGGGCCGCTAGTTGCGCAATGATACTGGTTGGATCAGCCATTTCTTCTGAAAGTGTAACGGTTTCCACTGAGGTGTCTGAAACAGAGAAGAAACAACTCCCAATCCCTTCAGATAAGGTCTCAAAGACTTTGGAATCCTTTGATTCTGAGTCTGTGGAAGGAGTGGACCGGGATAAATTAATTTGTAACCCTGATGGTCCCGCTACTGATGAAGACTGACTACCCTGAAAAAAAAAGAGTTCAGAGGGAGGGGGATTCAAGGCACTGGGTCTAATGAAAGAAAAAACTGGCCAAACCTTCATAATTAGCTGGTCTCATGGTTGTAGGTTATAATGAGAGAGAGGAAGGGTAGCTAGTAAGACTTGAGTCTTGAAGAATCAATCCTGATGACCAGATGGAATATGTAATTGAGAGGATAACACCTCTTTCAACATGGACAGGTTTCTCACAATTCCAATAGAGACTTTACGGACAGGATCAGTAAGATCATTTGTTGAAGAGCTGGCAGCTTTCCCTTGAGAGGTGCATCTTAGGCAGTGAACTGTTCACAAATTCCCACCGTCAAAGATGAGGATTTGCTGTTCTGACTCTTTTCAGCTGACTGCAGGCCTTTGAGAAACTTCAGTTGACTCTTTTACTAGACGATGACATTGCACAGAGGATTTTTTTTTTCCTGAGTTGTTAATTTTATTTGCCTTCATATTCTTAGATTTAGGCTCGGGATGAAATATAGGGGGACCCCACCATTAACCTTGATTTTCCTCTTTCGCTTTTTCCTCCCATTGCATCTGTTCTTTTTTATCATGTCCATCTCTAAAGTCGAGTCCACCACTTCAATTAATTTCAAAATCCTTTCTCCATCACCTTCAGAGTCGTTGGCTGTGTGGGCCATTCTCCTGAATTCTTCTATTACTGAATCTGAGAGTGGGGTATCATCTAGGGCCTGATTTAACCCCTCAGCTGTTGGTAGACGCACAGTTACATCATCCTTAGTTTCCTTAGTGTCACGTTGCTGTGCATTCTCAGAAAAGACTAGCAAATTTCCTTTAATTTGTTCCATTAACTGATTGGTTTCAGTGGGTTTACTGTATTGGTCATTGATGTTACGCTCCTGCTTTTTGACTTCCATCTTCAACTCATTGACGGAGTCCATTACAGTTTTTTTTTATATAGCTGATTTCAGTCCTATCATATGAGTCACAACCACTAACTTCTTTAGTTAGTTCCATTAAGATGCCTGAATGGAGCTGCACTTCCCCTTTCAGTAATTCAAACACGTTCACCAATGACATAAAAATAAAAGCTGGTAATGTTGAGTCATTTATGTTTTTCTGAGTTGAAGGTTCAATTTCACATGCATTACATTTTCCAATTAGAGGTTGCTGAGGCCTCTCCATAGGCTGGGGTTGCATTGGAGGAGCTAATATTAGGCTCATGACTGTAGATTTTGTGAAGTGACTTGATAGGGGGCATCATTTTCTACCAGCCGTCGCAATATTTGGGAAACCCTGTCAGACCCTCCAGCCCAGATTTGGCCCCACAGGACAAGTTGTTACTTTGGTTAATTTCATGAAGGTCAGCGTCTCCAAAGCTTCAACACTTCCTTTTTTCAAAGAAATCATGTATTTTATTTTTTGTGTGTTTGTTGCTGTTAGGGTGTACTCCAGGTCACTTTCACAGGACACCCTTGGATCTTGAACTACTCTAGGGGTGGTAAATACTATTATAATAATTTAGGTGCCCCATATTTTGTTTTATTTTCATGAACTTTAACAATAGTACCCTGATCTGGAGGTTCGAATAGCGTGTTTGCTTGCTGTTTGTTAAGCCTCCCAAGCTGGGGTGAAACGTCAAGTTTGAGTGTTCTTAGGTCATCCCACAGGGGTCCATTCTGCAGATTATATATTTTTGACATTTTTTTTTTCGTGTTGGTTTGGGTTATGCTTCTTAACCAAATATGGCTTAACTGCGGAATTAAAACAATTGAGTTGCAAACTGAGGTCTACTTTTTTGAATTAGGACAACGTTTAAGGTTAAATCAAATATACCGCTCCGCGGAAGCAAGATCAAAGGAGATCAACAGCTCCCAGAGATCTATGTGCCTTAACAAGTCTTTCAGCCTCCTTTTCAAAAGGCTACAATTCGACTCAATTAGCAAGAGCACGCTGTTCCATGTGGAAAGTGACACTTCAAAGAACAATATATTCTAAAAGGTTTTGACAGGTTCAACAGTCACAGTATGCTCAACAAAGAGAAAGAAGAACATTGTGAGAGCAAGGGTAATTTCCCTTCTTTGGAAATGAAATGATTGCAAGTGCCAGATAAACAAATGGACAGCCTGCCAGTTGCGGGAGAAACCAAGGTTTTGCTGCTCCAAGAGTTAAAAGCTTCGATAAGTTAAATAGAAATATTCTTGCTTGCGACTTAATCCATTGCTATTACCAAGGTCCATAGGCCTACAGCTGACCACCGACCACATTCGCTCCCGCACTCTGCACAGTGCAAATGTTCTTAAAGGTGTGTGGTGGGGACTCCTCCTTCAAATCATCAAACACTGAAAAACACGTTGTGCAAAGCAGTATGGGACTCTACAGAAGGCCACACTAGCTCCTGCACTCCGCGCAGTGCTACTGTTCTTAAAGGGGTGTGGTGGGGGCTCCTCCTTCGGAACAGAAAACACTGAAAAAACACTATGTGCAAATGTGTGTGTCCACAGACAACCAAACTTGCTCCTGCACTCCACAACAGTCACACATTCATCCACCAATCACATCCAAAATATCTACGTGTAACCCTGTCACTTTAGTTGAACTGTTCAGATGTACCTTTCGACTCTGGGAGTACATTTCTCCTGTGATTCAGAGCCTCTTTTTTTGGCAAACTACTGTTCAAACGGTTCCACATTTCTATTTGAAGATTCAATAAGATCTACATCTAAGAAGAAATAGTATAGGTATGCTTGTATTTTTTAACCACATTCTTATATATTTACCAGTACCTCCATAAGGTATGCTGCTTTTAAAACACTGCTATCGGGTGCCATGTACTGCCAAATTTCACAGTAGGCATTGCTAGCACATTATATGTAGTGGCAAGCTATTACAACTCCCACATCAAGGGGCACTTAACGCTGTTGTATGAATATTATATAACTACAATTTCCTTACTTGTAAACATCTTAGAATTGAGCAACTGCTATTGCACCAATGCACTGTTTTGCCTTTCACTTAACTCCTGATAAAAACAATTGTAAAGGCAATAGCTTTCCTTACATACAAGTCTCCTGTTGTGCAACCAGTGAAATTAGCTGCCACATAGTACCAACATTCCCCACCTACCAAAATGAAGTGTGAGTTGCTACTATCACAGCAGTGTTTATCAAGTGCATTTTCCTTATGTGAGACATGCACAGGATTACGACAGACACAGACTCAAAAAGGTTAATGTGAAAACCTTTATTTTCTAAGGTTCCTGGGTTAGTGTAATGCCTGACTGGCCCTAACTATAAAGGGGTAATTCCCTTAACTGATGTTTCTAATGGCAGTGATTGTCTAATAGTCCTAAATAAACATCTGTCTGGGTCTACACCTATGCTTGACCTCAATCTGTACAAAAATGTGATAGGATGTATTTTCAAGACAAGAACAATTGTGGTTCAACAAAAAGTGGGAAACCAAAGTTGGTTTCAGGTGGCCTCACCACAATTGTTTGGTCAATGGCACACACATGAGTTCAATCAACAGGGCTTGTTCTAGGACTTTCTCCACAGGGCCCTTGTAGTTATTCCAACTACCTTCTGCATCTTTGAGTGTGTTGCAGTTCAGCTTATTGAAGTTTCAAAAAACCATGACAAAATTCGAACACAGTTCCTTGTGTAAGCTTCTTGGGGTTCCCTTCCCCACGCTTGAATCCTTTCAACAGTACAACAAATACTTACAAGTTTTCAACTTAGTTGGGCCTCTTAGGGTTCCCTTCCCCAAGCTCAGTCACCTTCCAACATTTAAACACAACGTCACTGTTATCAGGATGCTTTCTTTCGTAGGGTTCTTTCCTCAAGCTTTAGGCCTCTTCCAGCTTTCAAGCACACAACATAACATGTCCAAGTTTTTCCTTGATTTCTCAGGGTGTCCATCACCAGATATAGGCCTGTTTAGTTAAAAACACACATTCTACTGGTTGGTAGGTTTCTCAGGGTTCCCTTCCCTAAGCTTAGGTATCTTTCAGCTTTTAGCACTGAGTCAGTTTTATCCGAATACACTTTGTTTCCTTTGATTTCCTTGGTTGGCCTTTCAGGGTTCCATTCCACAAGCTCAGGCCTCTCCGGTGGTCAGGATGTACCTTTTTCGTATTGACAACCTTTTTCATATACCATCCTTTTATGGGGTGGAATCAGAGGCTTTCGAAAACCCCAAGCTCTTTGTTTTTCCTAGGCGAAATCACTCTGACCCTTTTGTCCCTCTCTTTGTTTTCTTGCTATGACTTTTCCTTATACCTTTTTGTTTACTTTCAGAGGATTCTTGCACCTCTTTACTTCTTCTTTCCTTTCCATGCACACTTGCACTGTTTAATCTTGCTTTTCTTATCGTCTCCCCGGCACTTGTCCTTTATTCTTTCTGTGCTACTTTGCACCTTCTTTTATGTTTTCTTCTTTATCGTGCCCCTGGCACCTTTCTTTGCCTCTTCATGTGCCCCTTTCTTTTTCCGTCATGGGCCACTCGCACCTTGTGCTTCTTTTTACTTTCTCTCACTTTCCGCCCTGATCGGTCTTTTGCTTGCTTTCTGCTCAAATCTTCTTTTCTCACTTTCTGCTTTACTTTTGCTTGCAGCTGTGATTTTAGCCTTTATGCTTTCTGCTTCGCTCTTGCTTTCAGCTATGCTTTCAACCTTTACACGTTCTACTTTGCTCTTGCCGTCAGCTGCACTTTTACACTTTCATTTCTTTGCAATTCCGTACCGATTTTACTGTCTGTGTCATTCTCGTGCTGTGCTCTCATCCAAATACAGGCTCCCGAGTATCTCTCACATTCTCCATGAAACTCACAAGGCAGTGTCACATTTAGAAGCAGTTCCTACTGAAAATGCAGGGCTGTGGTCAATGTCTCACCACCTGCCCCTCAGGCACACTTGGGGTCGGCATTGGCTCCAAGGGGGAACAAGCACTCTCCTGGACCTAGCTGGGAGAATACACGCTGTGTTTCTTTGGCTCCCTGGAGGCACAGCTCCCTCACCACACTGCAACCCTTTCTCCTCACCGGTCCAGCGTCTATGCATGCCATCCTCCTCCAGCCTCCAGCTCTAGCTTCTCTCTGCTCCTGGGCTCCAAAGATCTGGACTGCATCCCCAGCTCACTCATTTCTGTGCGCATGACCACACTTTTTAAAGTGAACAGACCCATCAAATGGAGTCGGTGTGAGTAGTTACTTTTGAATGCCTGACCCTGCTTGACTCTATTAGCGGGAAAACCTGAGTTCCTGCATGGGTAAGTTTCCCTTGCGTTCCCCATATTATTCCTATGAGTAATCTGTACTGATCTTAGTGGCCTCCTTCTTGTCTCAGTGTTTGTTGGAAATGGGGAGGGGGTGATGGGGTGACATTGTAAATATCCCCTTGTGGTTAAGGGAAAGAGTTTAAATGTGTAACAAGATTTAGTTTGAGTTCTGATCATTTTATCAGGGTATTGACAGGGGGTATGAGAAAATATCCTGATTTGCTTTTCCCCACAGGTGGAAGTTGTCCCCTTCTTTTTTTTAATTTTTTTTATTGTATTTGGTAAAATTACAAACCTTTACAATTTGAAAAGGAAACTAACATTTATAAGATCATGTTTTTCCCTTCTTTATGGCTTATGTATATGAGAGTGGCTTGCCCTATGATTTGGAGAGGATGAATGCATCTTGTTCTCAGTGCTCTAATCTTGTATTACTTGCACCTTCCTCCCTCTCCCATTTGGGTAATCAGTTCCTTCCCTTCCCTTCTCACTCTCGGGTCATGACAGATAGAATGAGATCTAAGGATCTTGCTACCTGGAATTGGGTCATATGAATCAAGATATCCCAAGAGGGCATCTGGGATTTCTTCCTCCACCACGGTCTGGTTAGAATACTGTCTCTCTGACAGTATTCTTCCGAGGGCAACCCCGGCCTCCCCTACTCAGGTGGTCCTCCCTCGCTTATCCACCCATAGGGTTGGGATCCAAAAGCGATGGCCCTCCCTTGGCCACTTGAATTGAGGATTCTCTGGGTCTACATGGGAGAATAACCCCAGGTTTCTCACACATACCTTAACACAAATGTTAAGATGTTACTACTTCTCAAACACCTATGCATTGTGCCTTTTACTAAAATGCTGTTAAAAATAGGCATTCATAAAATGCATCCACTTCACCTGCATATAATGCTCCACTATTTTAAAGGCAGTCCTACCACATTACACGTATTACCCAAATGAACCACCATATTCCAACAAATGTAGTTACAACTACTACATACATATTTCCAAAACCATTTTCATTTTAACCACTTTTATCACATCTCATGCAGTGCTAAAATGTCACAATAGGGACTGGTACTGCATTACATGTACTGTCAACGTATACCACCTGCCCACACCAACTGCCAGTTAACACTATTGTGCACAAATATTGCAACTGGATTTTCCTTACTTGTGAAAAAGTTGAAATGCCAGGGTTTCTATTGCACCTATACATTTATTTTCCCTTTCAATAAACACCTGCTAAAAACAGCAATCCTAAAGTTTAAAATGTTCATTATATATGAACGTCTCCTGTTTTCGAATCAGTGCAATCGGATCCTACTTAGAAGAATGACAGAAATATTTGCAAAACCATTTGCCTTACTTTTAAAAATGATACCAGTATCTCATGTATGAACATCCCTACTGCTTAAACAACTTCAATATTAAGACATTTATGAACAACCTTTGTTTTACATTTGTAGAACAAAACAAGATTTCAAAAGACACCTACAGAAGAAATAAAACTCTTCAACTGCTACTAGGTAAACATATTAATATACTATTTATACCACCTTAATTGTACTAAAATAATGAAGTCAGAACAGAACCCTAATTTCTCTACACCAACACCCACATAAGCCTTCTTCAGCTTTAAAATACACACTTCATTTTTCCAACAGATAAAACAGAATGCCTACTAAAACTCAACTCAGTAGACAACAAAGAAAAGTTAGAGCAGAGAACAATAAGGTGAAGTCACCCTCCCCTTAAAGAATGTATAGAAAATATTCAAACAGAAGAACCAGTGACATCGTTGAAGTAATCTGAAACAATCACTATAACAAGGTAATCCACCTATGTCCAAAAATAACAAATATGTACTAAGGAAAGCATACTTGAACATCATTCACAAAGTGTATCTACCAATGTTGATGTAGCCACAGTAAAACATTCAAAAAAGTCAATTTTACAAATAATCTGCCGACACAGAGTTCTCAGCATTCTGATAATAAATTCAGAAAAGTTATGTTCTGCACTTAAAACCTACCAGAGAAAAATGTAGCTTGGAGGTCTGATTGACAGCATATTTAAACTAAAGAGAATATTCTTCATATTACTTTTAAACAGAATGAAACCACTGACTAAATTAAGAAAGAAACTACAAAGACAGCGTATAAACATGTGCAAAGTGAATACAGAAAGCTTTTCTAACGTCCGTGCAGGTGAAGGGTTTCACACCAACGGCGCAGAACCACCAAACAAATTGTCATAGACAATAATGAAAGAGGCTATGGAGTCCTAGCAGACACCCTTATGGCAAAAGAAACCTTAATAGAAAAATCTTCCCCATCAAACTTTCAACCAAATGTTCCTTTTATCGAAATAACTCATCCAGTATAAAAGTGGACATGCAGGTCAATATGCAATGTGCACCAACAGTCAATCAAATCTTTATGACAATTCCTCAATCAATCAATCAATCAATCAATATGTAAATGTAAAAGACAAAATAAAATTAAAACTTTACAAACCATGGACTCCTGCCCAATGTGCATCCACACTCGGCTAAGAGGACATTCATTAGCCTGCCCTTGAGGAAATTCCTTTAAAAGCTCCTTTCATCATATGAAAATGTTAGCAACACACCATTCTGAAATTCAGAACCTTGTCCATAGATTGTACTATGCAAAAAGTACTGCTTTAGAACTCCAACAATTAAATAACAATCTCCTAAATGGAACAGCCGAAGAACTATTTAAACCAATATAACACATACAAACAAAATATTTTGGAACTGACGTAGAGTTAGAAAATACAGCTGGTTTAGAAAACATCAACCAACAATTTACCAACAGTAATCTCCTTACAAACGCATACAAAAATAAATAGCAAAGTTTCAAAACACTTCTGCTGAAATTCCAAAGTATGTGTCTGCTGTCACAAAACTTTTTTTTATTAAAATAGTACAAAATGAGTAGATATGGCCTACAAAATAGAACCGAATGGAGAATCCCAATAACTCCAATTAGCTTGTATCTAACAGCAGAACATGTATACAAAAAATGGATCCCTTAATAGCATGGACATAATGCAATACTAAGATTGATAATAACCACTATCATGGTTATCAATGATAATTTGTAACTATCTCCACTTCCACAAGCTGTCCTACAACTTAACCTGCATGAGAACATCATAATTCAAACAGTACACTCACTTCAAGCTATAATATGTCTGCAACCCACAATTGGCAAATTGCCATAATCAGAATTACTGAAAGGCATTCGTGACAAAGTAGTGTATTTACCATTAGATCTTAATGAAAATGTTGAAACATTAGGAGTAGATCAACCACTACAACTATCGTTGATTGCACTAGTGAATGGTTTGCCAACAAAAGACAAAGAGCCTCATTATAACCCAGGCAGGACGGGGTTAACAGTGCCGATAAAGGTGCAGGCGCCGTCAACCCCCGTCCCGCCTGATTACGATGTCCCCTCGTGGGACCCGGTCTGCACGTCTGGTAAAACCAGACGTGCAGACCGGGTCCCACGAGGGGAGGAGGGAGCAAACAACGGGCCGCTTGTAATCCCTCGCCCATTCCCATTCAGCTCTATGGGGGCTGAAATGGGAATGGGGAAGGTCTGGGTCCGGGTTCCTAGAAGGAGGAACTACTGGGCCCTCCAAACTCAGAATGGCCCGGTAATTCCTCATTCTGGGAACCCGGACCCGGACGCGATTTTGGCGGCAGCTATGCCGCCAATAGCGGCATGGCTACCCCCAAGGTCGTAATGAGGCCCAAAAACATTTGCCAACGAATTGATTTAAACAAAGTCAAACAAGCCCTAGAATGGAAATCATTAAGTAAAACAATGCATACTATAAAGACATAAACATATAGGAAAACATAAAAGAAAGCACCCACATATTTGAGGATGCACCACAAACTGGCCAATTTCAACGTGTTGATCCTATTGCTGCAGACAACATTTTAGACAGTTTACAATTCACCCACTACATTCCAGTGACACCATGGAAGATCCACTAGACACATATCAAATGCATCAAGCCAAAGGTCTCCAATGAGCATACAGGAAAAGGTGTAGAAACACTTTGGGCCTCATTAGGAGTCAGCCGGTCCGGAAATAACAGTGGCGGTAAACCCGCCGCCACCGTTGTTTCCGGACTGGCTGATCTCGAGTTCTGCAGGCTGGAGGTGTCACTCCCGCCAGGTCTAACCTGACGGGTTTAACACCACCCGCCTGCAGGCAGACATGGGAACACCGGCTCTGTCATAGACAGAGCCGGTGTTTCCATGGTCCCCATCCCCATGGAGTCCTATGGGACTCCATAGGAATGGGGACTTACAGAATTCCGCCTCTGGAATTCCTGGGTCACCGGGGTTGTAATTCCCTGGTAATTCCGGGAATCACGGAGGCGGAATGGTAATACGAGTCCGGCGGTAACCAACCAGTTTTTCCGGCTCGGTTACCGTCAGACTCGTAATGAGGCCCCCTTGTCTTCTACTACTCTTTCCCATAGGAAAGGGCAGAAGGTATGATCACAGACCAACACAAATCAGTGCATCTGAATATCTTTATTTACAAATGAATTCTGAAGTCACACAATTCTGGCAACATGCTGAATACATTTTCCAACTTTTGTTCGAAATTCAACTAGCAAATCTTTGTTACCGAATTGAACACAGCCAAAAAACAGGCTTTCATTTCTTAAACATTTCAGCTACTCAACTCCTTCAAAAGTTAAAATACAAAGATGAAGTTTTGCAGTCAAGTATTACAAATTTCTTGGCAAACATGTGTGGCACAAATGAATACTGGTTCCGATGTCATGCTGATGTGCATTGTATGTTAAGGATCCTGTGCCCACCATTGCTACCGTACTGCCATACTAATAATTCTGCTTGTGCATGCCCTTACAGCCACCAGGTCAGACCTGGTGGCCGTACCGGCACCCGCAAGCAGAACAGGATGGTAGCACCGGTACCGTTATTAACTTTACCAGTGCTACCGCCCTCCCCATTCCCGTTACGCCCTATGGGGCCAAATGGGGAGGGAGAGTCCCTTATTACCAGCACCCGCGAATGGGCAATTACCGGGTCTGCCAAACTCGGCATGACCCGGTAATTGCCCATTCACGGGTGCCGGAAGAAAATGGATACCGGCGGCAGCCGTGCCTGTACTACAATCAGAGCTACCGCCAGACTCGTAATGAGGCCCAGTGTGTTACTTTAAGTTGTGCAGAATATGTAAGGGGTCACTTGCATGACTTCCTACACACTGCAAACCAAAATAATGGAGGAACAGACATAAAATGTCCAGGAAAACTCTGTTATCTTGATCCGGTCAATGTATCACAATACTTTCACCATCCTTTCATTGCCATGCTGCACTTCATCTGCAATAAAAATTGCCCTCCTCAGAGAAGTAGAAAACCGGTGAGTCTGCCCAGAGTCATTGGGACCCTGGGGCATACCGACATGCATGTTAGCAATTAAGAAACTGCTTTGAATACTGACCAAATAAAATAAAAAGACAAAACTTGCACAAGTCCTTATGTATGAGATGTCAAAATGGGGAACGTTGGAGAAAGTATTACCAAAAGCAATAGAATACTAATGAAGAAGTTAAAAGACAGGACTTGAACAAGTCTCCAGATATCAATGAGGGTAAAGTTGGAACAAGTAGTACCTCAAGCCAATTAAGTATAGAAGACAGTGAACTCGGAGAAGAAGTCCTGGTGAAAAGAGTACATCAATCAGTGAACATTTGGGGAGAACATAACTGGCAGAGACGCATACCAGGGGGTCTGCCAGACCCCGGCAGGGGAATCCTGGCAGGGGAGTACCCCAGGTAATCCATTCAAAATATAAGGATAAATAAGACATTGTAGCAAGATACCTAGCAAAGGAAGTCTAAACATCATGCAAGCTGAAGTTAAATGAGCAAGTTACAATTGTGGTAAGAAACCTGGCAGGACAGTATAACATGGGATCTGATGAACCTACTAAAGTATTCCTGACAGGGCAGTGTACCACAAAGTTGACTAGAAGTCACCAAAAGAAACTTACTTACTTGCACATGGCAAAACAAGTATATCAGAGACTCTAAGAAAACAAGCAATTTGAAGTTTTGAAATTGAAAAAATACCCTTTTCCTGTTGAAATCAAAATACATGGCGGAAGGGTATAAGCAGAGAACTGAAGAGCTCACAGGAGGATTTATGATGGACATGTACATCAGGTGGTCTGCTAAAATATAAAAGAGGTTGAAGAGAACCCTACTTGGATCATCTAATTGTGAATAAGAACCAGTTGGTTTGTGAACTCGGAGCAAAGAAACCTAGCAAGAGCTAAATTAGATGGGACAGATTGTTTGCACAGAAGCCCCCTGAACCAGGTATAAGGAAACCAGGGAACTCTGCTGGTGTTTGAAAGATATTGAAAGAGACACTTTTGCCATCCTTAAGAAACTGTTGTTTGAAAAAGACACTTTTGCCATCCTACCTGAGATATGCAGGGGAAGGGAACCACCCTCAGCATCCAAGAATGTTCTCCTTGGAAAATACTATTTCTGTTGGATGTATCTACTTGCTTTAATTGTGAACACTGTTTGCCAAACATAAGTCAGCGGCATTTATTTTCTTAACACTTTGAGTTCCTTTTCAGTGTGATGGTCAGTTCGTATGTTTTGGACACAACAACAGTTTATATTATTTTGTCAACTTGACACAGATGGTCTTTAGTTTTAGTCTCCTAGGTAGGGAACCTCTCTTAAACATAGAGTCAGAGTGTCCTTTATCCAACATTTTTATTTGTAATAAAGATGTTTGTTAAGTGTACATTTGTGTTTTTTAATATGTTATGACCACAATGTCTCTAGACTAAGGGCTTTTGGATACATTTTGGGGTGATATCTATTACCTTGTAGTTTTTTCTATTATGGTGGTATTTGGTAGAATTTTATGATCCTTGGTAATATATTGTGGTAACCCAATGGGGTATTTTTTATAGTGGTGAGACTAATTTCATATTATTGCCTAATCATTGTTTTTACCAGGGTCACTAACAACAAACAAAATACTGGACTTGATACACTCTGAATAAATGGCTCATGCTGTAATAATTATCACACAAATATTTTAGCATGGCTTGAACAAAAAATAGGAAACACCTACCTGAATCTTTTCCTTAATTCTTCTCCTCTGAATAGGACGAGAATGGGGAAATACCTAGAAGTCCCTCCGCTGACCGGAACTACAAGGTCCAGCCAGGGGTGAGCCCTCCAGGAAAAACCCCCGTAGGGGAAAAAACCCTGTGCCGGGAAGAGCTGCTAGGGTTCGAGGTTTCCTGACAACAGCTCCCCAGGGATGATCTGGATGATACGGATGTTACTTCTCAGTGTGATAAATGATCTTCATGCAGTCAGTAAGGACTATTGGAAACGAGCAACAACATAAGAGGACATTTAAGTTTAACCTACAAACACATTCATATAAACAAGAATGGAGTAGAAGAAGGAGGAACTGGGAGGCTTACCCAGATCTAGCAAAAGATATGCTCTGAAAGAGGAAAGGCGTGGCTCCCGATCTCAGACCCGGGGTGCTAGTAGGAACTGACCAAGAGGCTGTAAAAGAAACAGAGGAGTAAGAACCGGATAGAAGAAGGATCTTGAACTAAGTTCCTAGAGAAACTCTTGGAATCTTACCTTCAAAGAAGGATGGTGGAAAGAGATGTGTTCCGAACGTGGGTTGGACTAAATAGCTAAGAGAGTTGCATCCCTTATGGACAAATTGAAGCTTTTGCCTGTAGGAAAACAGTGAAGGAGGATCTATATATGAAGCCACAAGATTCTCACCGCATTGCGAAGAGAGCGCGGATTGGGAGAATACGAAGAGACGTACCCGATCAGCGAGCGTTTGTTGTCAAAGGAGGCGTCTCCGCCACGCCATGCTGGCGAAAGTATTCTGGAGCAGAGAAGGGATTCCTTTCCAGATGGCTGAGAGAATGGTTGGGACGAAAGTCAGACAAAGGGTTAAAGTGACTATCAGGACGGATGTAAAAGAAAGATAACTCTAAGGTATTGTAAGGAGTAGTAAGCAGTTAGTAAATGAACTCACGGAGCGTAACTGGACTCGATGGAGAGTAGCAACACGTTGAACTGCCTTTGCCATCTCCTGATAAGAATTGCGTGCGTCGGGCGCGTGGCCATGGGTAGGTCAGTCACTGCCTGCAACACTAGTCCGCCGCCTGCAGTACTGAAATCCACCATGTTACAGGAAGAAGACCGGTATTGCGCCACCAGATCGCTGCGCTGTGTCCTCATCTGGACGGTGTTTATTACACATGCCCTTCCATGGTACCTTATGTACAATACCAGACTACGCCCTTGTGGGTTTAATGTGCACACTACATGCACATTAAAAATAGAGAGCACCTAAAATAAAGTGAACTACTCAACCTAGACTACCTTGTCTCAGTCACAACGGCAGCCCCTCACATTTTAGGTGCTCTCTATTTTTAATGTGCTTGTAATACTTTGTTTATATTTCTCAAAGTCTTACTGATTTTTTTTACAGTGTATTCTCCTGTCAAATTTCATGAGGCCAAGGACTCTACAAAGATAAAGTGCTGAAAGCTATTGCAATCTGCATTCAGCTTATTTCATCATGGACTAATTTGCTCAAAATGTTATTAAGGGATTCAGTTACATGTTAACTGGGGTTGGGTTAAATTAGTATGTTAATGTTATGTTATTATTATATTCAGTGCAGCTCAGTTTATTGAAATATCATCCTGAAGCAAAGTGCAATTTCATTCATGTGCTCCTTGCATTGGGATCTATTTAATTTTGCCTGAGACTCACAGTCTTGAGTCCAGAGTTACACACCCTGGGGCCCAGTTGAAGTTCAAACTCACACTAACATGTGCATTCTGACATGATGAGTCTAACCTTTAAAATTGATAGCCCCTACTCCTACACTGTGCAGTTGACAAATCCAACATGGTGTCGGTTTCAAAATCTTTGACATGTCTCACATATTTAATTGTCCAAACAACAGGCATGTACGATGTCTGCAAATGTCATCCAGCTCCCTGATTGGTGCAGAGGCATCCGGGCACACCAAATCAGGAAGTGAGTCTGTGGGCCAAACACAGAATCTCAAATTCTCTCATTTCACGACACCAGTTATCCTCATTTGCCCCAGGTAACCACAGAACAGGCATGCTCTCGAGGTATATACTGATTGTGGAGTCATAGGAAACTACATGGCCCAGCGGATAGGCATTCCATGCAGCCAAGAGGGAAAGCTGATAACATTGTTTCGGTCGATGGAACGCAACTGTCATCTGGACCAGTGACCAAGTATACCGGGGAGGTTGTGTTGTTGTGTCATGATGGCCATCGGGAACGCATTGTATTTGATTTGATCAATGCACCCCATTTTTCACCTAATATTAGGCATGCCCTGGTTGGAGTGCCACAATCCAGTCATAAATTGACGGACACACACATTGGCCTTCTCTGCCGAATGCTTGCAGACCTGCTACCCAACCACGCCTGTTGTTACTCACTCACCAGTTGCCATAACTCACAGTGAGAACTGCAGTACAGTACTAGGCATTACAGTATTCTTACCCCTTGAATATGAGACATATCAAGATGTTTTCGAGAAGGAGCAGGCCAACACCTTGCCACTGCACATTCCCTACGACTGTCAAATAGATTATATTCCGGTTCCCAGGTGCCATGCAGTCATATGTATGCTCTAACAGAGAAGGAAAACCAGCATCTGCGTAGTTATCTTGATCAGTATTTAGCAAATGGGTTTATAAGACCTTCCAAGTCATCTGCGTCCTCACCCCTCTTCTTCATCCCCAAGAAAGAGGGAGACCTCAGGACCTGTAGAGATAACAAGGGACTCAACAAGATCACAATCAAGAACCGGTATCCCCTGCCATTAATCGGGGGTACTCCTGAACCAAGTTAAAAGCGCCAATATTTATACCAAGCTGGACCACCTTGTCTGCGTAAAAGCCGGCTGCGAAAGGAAGACGGCTTTCCGTATGAAGTTTGGGCTGTTTGAGAATTCTATCATGCCCTTTGACTTATGTAATGCACCAGCAGATTTTAATTTCTTTATGAATGATGTCCTTAGGGAGCTCCTGGACGTGTGTGCCATGGTATATATAGACAATATCCTCATTTACTCTACTACACTGGAAGAACATGTGCAACATGTGAAGGCAGTCCTAGAAAAGTTGTGGCAACATCGATTGCATGCAAAGTTGGAAAAGTGCGCCTTTCATGTGACCGAAGTAGAATTTTTAGGCCTTAACTCCGCAGGGGATTTGAATGGACAATTCTAAGGTGGTACTCACCTAACTCTGTTAAAGCAGTCCAGAGCTTCTTGGGTTTCTGTAATTTTTATCGACTATTTATTTCAATTTCTCAGACACAGTACACCCAATCACTTCATTGCTTTGCAAAAACAATACCATTACATGGACCACAAAAGCTAAGCAAGGCTTTACCCGGCTCAAACATCAGTTCACCACAGCACCAGTACTTCGGCACCCACACCCTGAACTCCCTGAAGCGTCGGGATGGGCACGGTGTTGTCACAATGGGATCCTAAAACCAACAAACTACTTTCAGTGGCATGCTGGTTTAAGAAGTTTGCGCCAGCCGAACTAAATTATGCTGTGACTGACAAGGAGTTACTCGCCATCAAAGCAGCCTTTAAAGAATGGCTGCATCATCTCCTTGGAGCACATCATCCCATCACGGTGCTTACTGACCACTGCAATCTACAATACCTTTGAACATCCAAGGCTCAATCACCCCGACAGCTGAGGTTGGCTCCGATTTTTACAGAATACAACTTCACAGTGACCTTTCCACCTGGAGTACGAAATGGGAAGTTTGACGCTTTCTATTTATAGGCTGGGATGCTGAAGAAGATGTCTACGCAGTTCCCGTGCCAGTCGCGATAATCCCAGATGAAAAATTGTTGGGAGCAAAACACACCATTCCATCTCCTTTGGATTACCCACAGAATGAAATCACACAGTTCGTGAAACCCGACCAATTACAGACCTGGGTCTCTCAGGATCCACAGCGAACAGAAGACAATGGCCTTCGCTACTTCCGGAAATGGTTGTATTCCCCTAGTTCTATCATACAGACCAAGGACCTTCATGCATGTCATGATGCTCTAACAGCAGGCCATCTGGGCATCACAAAAACTGTTGCAAAGGTACAACAGTATTATTGGTGGCCCGCATGGTGAAAAGATGTAATACAGTATGTCAGAACCTGCGATGTGTGTGTAAGAAACAGAACAACAAAAATCAAGCGACAAGCTCTACTCCATCCATCACCAATACCACCTGCCCCTTAGCATACCATATCTTTGGATTTTATCACAGATTTACCTCCATTTAATGGTTATGACACTACCCTAGTAGTAGTAGTCCTCATGACGAAGATGGTGCATTTCATCACTCTGAAGGGATTGCCCAACACTGGCACACCGACGGAGGTGTTATTGGCAAACATAGTTAGGTTACATGGTTTCCCCTCTGTGATTGTGTCTGATCGAGGAAGTCAATACATCTCCAGATTTTGGAGCAGCTGCTGTGCCAATGCCCAAATTGAGATCTGCTTATCAACCATTCATCACCCACAGACCGACGGCCAAACCGAGAGGACCAATCAAACCCTAGAACAGTACCTGCACTGTATGTTTACAAAGACAAACAAAAGTTGGGTTGACCTTCTTTGGGTGGTGTGGTATGCATATAATTATACGACCCATAGTTCTACTGGTTTTTCATCCTTTTTTTCTTACATCGGAAGCATCCCTGCACCACTGCATACGATCCACCTTCACCGTTGGGAATGGAGCCATTACCACCCTACACACAAGTATCAAGGAAACTCTGAAACAGGGTACCATGACACTTCAGAATACAAGTGCGGCTCATAAGCGATTCACAGACAAACGACGAATGGAAGCACCCAACTACAGCGTAGGAGATAGGGTATGGTTAGCAACAAAATATATCCAGCTGACGGGACCCAAGAGATTGCATCCAAAATACTTTTGCCGATATCCCATTATTTCGTCATCAATCCTGTTGTGGTTAAGCTAGAATTGCCACCCACTTTCTGAGTACATCTGTTTTTTCTTATATCACTGCAAAACCTGTCCAACCCAGTACTTGTGATTCCAAGCTGATGGTTACACAAGGAGACGAGGCCGAATATGAGGTCCAACAGATGTTAGTCTCCCAGATTGTAAGAAAGAAGCTTTATTACCTCATTGATTGGAAGGGGAACAGTGTATTAAATAGGACCTTGGAACCAGCTGGCAACATACACACACCCTGCCTATTGGCTTGCTATCATCGTAATCACCCAGGTCGGCCAGGGCCAGGTATAGCTCTCCTTGGGGGGCTTTGGAGAGGTGTGCTGTTATGACCCGTGGGAGCACCTCATACACATCCTCACATGGTAGTAGGAGGGAGCATACCAACTTGGGCAAGATGTGGACACTGAGGGTTGCTGGCTGATGCAGACATCTAATGGCAAGCAATGGCAGTCTCCACCAAGATGGCCGCCAGGTTGGGACTCAGGCAGTTATCCAATATGGCCCCCAGGCAACCCATGCCACAGTGTCTAGTGGTCTTGTGTTGCAGGGTGCAGCCCAGGGCTATAAAACAACACCCTGGGCCACACCCTGTGCTTAGCGTTTTTCCTGCTGTCACAGAAGCAGTGCAACACTTACCGCTCACTTGATTCCAGCAAGACTTCTGCATTCCAGTTACTCATCGGACTTTCAGCCAGATCAGAATACTTACCATACTTTGGAGTGGTCTTCATCTGTCGCTTCAATCCAATGCCGTCGGACTCCTGGAAAAGAAAGCACTTGTAAGAAGAGTTTATTTCACACGTGCTCCGAGCCCACCCCAAGAAACCCACTTAACTGCTTTGTGGTTTCACGATCCACAGCAATCCACCTGCTTGCGACCCAGACAACCTCCATTGACATCTCGCATCTGCTGCATTCTGGAAAACAGCATCTGCAGATACAAAGAGACAAGACATTAATATTGCAAACCTGCATGCGTGCAGCACAACCAATAAGACTGGAACGCGCTGCCTCGTGCCTCAGAGTGCAGCCATAGACATTTGCAACACAGTTGGAGACACTCACCTTACCAGAACTATCAAGTGTGTCGCAGCCATAACCATAACTCGCCAATGACGAAACTGGACATGGTGCTTACGTTACATACTGGGGTGCACAACTGCAATATAAAAGGTGAGCCAGTCTCATTGCCAGCCAGCAGACCCTGGGGGTGTACAAGGGAGGCGCAGGGAATGGTGTTAGGTAGACACTAATGGCCCCAATTGTTTGTCCATAGGTTTGCATACTGGCTATGACACAATTACACCAATCAGAGCTGAGAAACATCACCAAACCACTCACAACTGCACTGTGCGCTGGGCCATTCAGCCATTCTGCGTAACAGTGGGAAGGGAGTGGTTTGTATTACGCATCCTACCTCAGGGGGTCCCGCATCAGTCAACCAAAGAACAGGAGCTCCTTCAGGGCACCAGAGGTAAGCGCTATAGGTATGTATGTCATTACAATGTAATAACATAGCTATTCTGTGTACCACGCTAATCTCTTTTGAGTTTATAAAACTCTCTGTTCATACTATACTCTATCATATTTCCCACTTCCTCATCCCATTGCTACATTCATACCATTTTGTATTACACCCACACCACTCTTCCTCATCCTATAATAGCCCCACTCTGTGACCTTTAACATTACAAACATTTTTTAATACACAATTCCCATTGCATATACAACACTCTTCTACAATCCAATTCCTAATGATGATCAATATCATATCCCCAACACCTCTGTTCCTTGTTCCAGTACCCACTATTAATCCATTTAATTATCCATGGTCCTCTTTTCTTCTTCCCAGTACAATATTACCAATTTAAATTATTACCTTTGCATTCTTCTTCAACATCCTACTACTCAATAGCAATCTGTATCACTATCTCAACATCCATATTCCTTATTCAACCATTTAACATTAACACATATCATTACCCACACATCCCTCCTACAACATTAAAATACACACTTTCTATTCTGCAACAGATACAAAAGAAAGCCTACAAAATGTCAGCTCCGTAGGAAACAAAGAAAAGATTGAGCAGAAAAAAAGAAGGGAAAGTCATATATCTGACCACCACTAAAACAAATTATAGAACTCGTACAAGTAATAGAACAAGTAGCTCTACTCTTGCAAAGTACACCAATAGTGACCACTAACATAAGTATTGCTCCTGCTTCAATAAAGAAAAGTAACAAATATGTGGTAAATAAATTACAACCAAAAATGTACCCCAAACTATATCTAGCAATGTCACAATAAAACATTCCAAATAATCAAAAAAATGATGTTCCCACTTCAAAATTTCCAAAGAAAACTGGTATTTACAAGCACTAAATGAGAGTGCATCCAAACCTAAAAGAAAGGCATATGTATTTGTTTTAAACAGAATTAAACTTCTAACTAACTAAATTAATTAAATAAAACATCAAAACATGTGCAATGTCATTACAGGTACATTTTTCAACTTCTGTGCTGGTGAATGGTTTCACACCAGTAGCACATAGCCTTACTTCAATGATGAAGCATAAAACCAACAACAAACAAACCCAATTGCAATAAATACTAACAGAAGAGGCTATTAAATAGTAGAAGAAACCATTACGGCAGAAGAAACTTTAATTGAAAAATATTCCCCAACACATTTTTAATCAAAAGTGTCTCATGTCCACAGAGCTTGTTTAGGGTACAACTGCATGTGCAGCCCAATATGCAATGTGCGCCAACAGTTAACATTTTTCAATCAATCTGTTAAAACGAAAGACAAAAGTAGAATCAACATTTCACAAAACATGGACTGAGGTCCAGTGCGCATCCACACTGGACTATGAAGATATTCATTATCCTGCATTTAAGGAGCATTGTGAAAAGGCAATTTTCATCACACTAGCTTTTCTCGGCATAACATTCACCATTCTAGCATATCTTAAAGGTCAGTATTGGTTAGTAATTCATAGGGTCACCTCTGTCCCCCTTCTTAAATATCGTAATTACCACTGATTGCTTCCAGGAAGGAGGCTTAGGTCTCTATGACCTATTAATGGTCACTGAAAAGCCTAAATGTATAGGAAACCATCTTCTTTTGAATTTGAAAGGCATATTTGTATCAGATGGAATGAGAGGTATGTGCGGTATGATAACGGTATCTAAGTTTAATCCAATTATTACACAGGCCTCTATGGTGTGTATTTGTAGACGTGTAATTGTCAACATTGTTCCTTCACAGTGTCTCTGTGGCATAAGATTGCTTAGTAGCACAATTACAGCACTAACTTTCAGTTTTAGCTTGTGAGGAGGCATTTGTCCGACAGTGTCTCACTCTTTAGAAACAGAAATGTTGAACCGGCAATTTACTGTTTATTGACACTGGAACCGACATGCTCTGTTTGAAGAGAAGTGGGGATGGAAAGAAGAACTTGAAACGATTCTGAATGTTTGCAATAGTGGAAGCTGTAGGTGACCGCGTAGAACTGTGCTCATTCTGCTTGTTAAAATGACAGCTGTTGTTGAAGTGAAACGGCACACAAAGGTGCACTTTGCTATATGGACAGCATATGGCAACCGTACAGTGATAAATTACATCAGCTGAGTACAAAAATATACCTCTGTGCACCAGCCGCCTGCACCATTTCTGCGCTTGATTCCATGAATTACCCCCCAAATCTTTAACCACAGAAAATCCCAACAGCCAACACATCTTAACAATTACTGTGATTGACACATACTATCCAAACAGAAGTGCTGCTTTGAAAAACATTTGTTTGTATGACATAGCACAACGATATACATACAGAAAGAATGTCATGGCAAATGTGACAGCTGACAAATACTCAGAATTAAATTGTAAAGCAACTTGAAAAAGACTTTCTAAACCAAGTCTAATTAACCATGTGAAATTATCCTTTACGTCTACACAGCATAGAGAATGTTATTACCTGACCCTTCTACAACTATTCAATCCTTGGAGAACAGAAGAAGAATGTGTATGTGACCATGACACATTTGAAGTTGCATTCAAGGCAAATTAAAGCATTTCAACAAATGGCAATTTTAAATGATAAAAAATAAATGTTAGCCAATGAAGGCCCACCAGAAGAAACAAAAGACAACTAGATAAATGCACTCCTGAAGGGAGCCAACCATCTCTTGCAGAAAGCCAACAACCACTTGGAGAACCAGTCATTCAAAATTAAACAGAAATTGATTTGAATGAAGTAGTAGCACATGTATCAATTCAAACAATATAATGAAGACTTGGCAGTGCTCAAATCATAGTTAAATGATGAATAACTCACAATTTACCTAGAAATCACTGAAGCAATTAAACATGGATAAAACATGAACATGAAACAGTTGTAACACTTACAAAACTCTGTTCTTGTAGGTAAGTGGTGAAGCTGGATGTGGTAACCATTCTTAATTAAAACAATGCACACTTATTTAGAAGCTAAAATAAATAACCTTCACGTTGTTGTAACAGCCCCCACAAGTCTAGCTTCTTACAACACAAGGGATGCAACTTTACACCGACTACTCCCCCCTCCAAGCAGAAGACCAAAAATAATTGTCTGCAGAAGCTGTAACTGAAGTATGCACAATTCCTTGACAAATTAATCTCCTCCTAGTAGATGAAGTAAATATCATTTTCAGCCTAATGCTTGCTTTAATTCCTGTAAAAATGCAAGAACTCCTAAAGACTGTATACGAAGATTTGTTTGGAAGAGAACATTTCATTGTTATTGGAGCCCTCCTACAGTTAACACCAGTAAAATGGTCAACCATATTCCAGGCATTAAGTTATGAAGAATGCCTTACTACACTCATCAGCATAGGCAATGTGAATCTACGGAATCATTTTCGCTACAGACAACTTGAATGGAAAATGGGTTAGTCTGCAGATACAACATATGCTTACATTTTAAACAGTATTAGAAATGGTGTTCTGACTGAATGCCCCTGATGTAAAGGAATAATTAACACAACACAATCAACAATGTTTGTGCTTAATACCAAACCGTGAAAAATGTTACCAATTTAATGAAACAATGCTCAAAAAAGAGATGCATCATCTGTATAGACACACTAGAAGTGCTTGGCATGACACTCCACATGTGTCAACAAACAGCGGCATGACTAAATAACCTAGAAAAATCTGTTTCAAACATGACTGGATTGGAAAACGTATTAACTCTTTGCCTAAACTGCTGAGTGATACTAATACAAAACCTTGACATAGAACAAGGTTTAATCAATAGAGCAATTGAACAGTTGTTGGCTTCCGAACATATGCAAATGAAAACAATATCTAGTTTGTAATCGTCAAGTTTGACAAACTTGAACAAACAAAACAATCACACCACAGCATGCTTACTTCTTTTTAAAGGTGTGTATGAACGCAGAGAACAATTCTCTCTGTATTTTGAATATGCTATTGCCATTCACAAGTCACAATATCTAACTCTCGACCATGCACTTGTAGACATTGGCAGCACAGCCTTCAAAGAAAGAATGAGTTCCATAGCACTCTCACGTCTTCATAAACTCACTGGTCTTTTATTAGTAGACTTTGGGGGTCATTATGACCCTGGCGTTAAGGGTTTAACGGTGCCGTAAAAGGTGTCAGCGCCGTTAAACCCTTAATGCCTGATTACGAGGTCCCTTTGCGGGACCCGACCTTAACCGCTGGTTTTACCAGACATTAAAGTAGGGTGCCGCAAAGGGACCTCAGTGCTAATTACGGTACCGCAATTTGCCGTACCGTATTTAGCGCCTTCCCCAGTCCCATTGAGCCCTATGGGGCGAGAATGGGAATGGGGAAGGGCCATGGTGAAATGGGGAAATACCGCCCGACAACCTTGGAATGGGGCGGTATTTCCCCATTCCACCATGGCGGACTCGTTACAACACCGTCACCAACCATGGTGCTAATAGCGCCATGGTTTAGCGCCGGGGTTGTAATGAGGGCCTTTGATGCAAACAAAGTCAACATTGAAATTCCTTTTATCCAAGAATGCAAAAGACTACATGCACTGTACACTCCAGATATGTGCCCCATACCTCAAAATGAAAACCTTTAAAAGAGCAAACAGTACAAACAGAAAATATAGCAGATCTCCCCATAATCCCTGTTAAAAAAGCAAAAAACATATGCAAGACCTTCAAAAGCAAAGAGAGACTATATACTCTGGTCCTTTTAAATTTAACAACACAACTGGAGTACATTGCTATGCACATGTAGCAATCAATCTACTATTCCAAATGCCAGTAAAATGTACTTACATGGCTCAGAACAACTATCTTTACAACTTCTGATCCTGCACAGAAATGCCACTAACAACTCTGACACTATCAACAGTGGATCAGAGATGAAACGAGAATTGGACAACTGTGCAAACATTGTTAAATTCACCATAAACACACAGGAGGATCCACAAGAATTCATAATGTAGATAGTAGACATACTATAGAGAGAACAAATCACTGTGAATGTAATCCTATAGATTTCAAACATGTGCAAACATACATGCCGTCTCTGCAACCATGTTTCTGAAGAGCATGTTACCAATGAACAACATTTGGGTATGTATCTACCAACTTCTATACAATTCCATTTCAACAACTTTTCCAAAATACAAATGATGGCATATTACGACCATTTTGCAATGCAGACAATCGTTCACCCAGCAAATAGATGCACAGGCCCAATATGTAATAAAAATACTTTTAATATGCAATGCTGTAGGCTCTAAATGTAACTGTAAACGCTCTCACTTCACACACGCCAAGTACGCTTGGCAAAGAAAAACATTCACAAAACCAGGCATAATATACCATTCCGTTGCCACAACCATTTCAGGACACTATACTGTGTATGTGAAAAAAAGAAGTGGTTGGTTTTAATGTAACAACACTTCTGTTACTGAAAAACAAAGGTTACCAGCAAATCCAACAAATGCCTACTTAATATTCCTTTAACCCAGTTCTTGTCATTCAATTATCTGTATTTGTATTTGTTATTGTTTTATATAGCACCTTAATCCAAGGTGTTTTACAGTTAACAACAAAACACATCAAGCATAGAACAGTAGAAGCAGTAACAGTAAACATGAATCAAGCCATAAAATCGATATGTAGAACAATGTGCATATGAGGGAGAGGAGAGTAGGGGGTGGGAAAGGAAAGAGAAGCGAAGAGTAATGAGTGACGTGAGAGAGAGGAGAGATTAGGAGAGAAGGGAAGAAGTAAAGAGAAAGAGAACAGGGAGAAGGGAACTAGGAGTGTGAAAAGGAGAGAGGGGGAAAGTGTCAAGGAGGGGAGTGAAGAAGAAGTGATTTGAGTGAGGAGCGGAAGGAGGAATAGGTGGAGGAGGAGCAGATAGAAAGAGGTAGGGAGTTCCAGTGTAAGGGGGTAAAGAGCTGAAAGGAGTAGAAACGAGATGAGGCACAAGGATGTGAGGGAACAGAAAGTAAGAAGAGATCAGCAGATCGAAGGCAGCGAGAGGGAGTATAGAATGAGAGGAGAGAGGAGAGGTAGAGAGGGGCAAGGTCATGAAGGGATTTAAAGACAAGGCAAAGGAAATTAAATTTAAGTTGGGAATGGAAAGGAAGCCATCCTAGGTAAGAGAGTGAGTTGGAGATGGAGTCATGGGGAGAGAGTAGAGAGAGGGAGCTGATGGCAGAGTGGTAGAGGGATTATAAATTATACTTTAAGTTAATATTTCAAATAGTATAAAGTTAGCATGCGCCAATGGGTATCTTACTACTTTAAACATAAACCAACACACAAAACAAATATGCCTTAATTACATCACACTCTAAACACGCCATCACCTATTGAATTACTTAATCCATCCATACTACCACTACAGTATTTTCTAGACATACAAAATGTATCTCATTTTCATAAACATCAGTTTGGAAAGAAATGAGAAAAGATGTGAACAAAATGTAAATTGTATTAACAGTAAAGCCTACGAGGGTGTAAGGGTGTGGGTTTCTGCTTTCTGTCCCCGGAGGGACAATGCCATTCGCCACACTGAAGCACTAAGCCACACCCCTTATGACACATACCCAGCACTAGGGCACACCAGTGCTGAAGCGTGTAAGGGTGCAAGAGCACAGTGAGTTTCACACCGCAGGTGTGTTCCACCCAAGCAGGGAGTGAGGACCTGAATATTGGATCTGGATTACTCAGATTGCCAGGAATGTCTGGTAGTGGGATGAGAGCAAGGTGAGAGTTGTGCTGTGGATCATGGACCGCTCTGGTGGGTGTCTGATTAGCCCCTAAATACCGACCTGCTGACATTGCAGAACATTTTGAACTATTCCTGATGGAGTTGTTAGAGTCTTCAACTTTCTCCCTCTTTCCTCACTTCTCTTTTGTAATCAGTCTTATTCCAGCCTACCACCCAAGACCACCCAGAATCCAGCTCTGATCGTAAGATCTTAGTGGTCAGAAGGAACCAGGGGGACTGCTTACGGCAACAAAATAGGGAACGTGCCACTGTTACCAATTCTGTTCCGCAGAAAAGCACTGTGGGAAAAACAGCTGCACCTTAAACTTTTGGGTGGGGGGCTGTCCCTGATAAATCCTCTTTCAGGGTTTATCCAAGATGCCCCAGGCAAAGTAGCAGCCGGTTCTGGTGCCCATCATGGGGGAGTGGCACATAGTATTCTGCCCATTTCAAGATATAAATGAAACCCCCCGGTTGGAATAAGGGGGGAACTAGTTAATAAAGAGAGCTTTGCTATCACCCGGGGGTATCCTGTGAACATGGTCACGGTCACTGTTGAAGCATATGCTGGTGGAATGACTCTTCCGTCCAAACATTTGTGGAAACCCCCTGGATATTGACCCCCCTTCTTTACCCCTAATGCACCCACTTGCTATTGTACACACAATCTGATTGATCTGACCAATCCTGAGTTGCAGAACCTAGTAACACTAGTGGCAGATGATGTCACATCAGTCCCCCCAAGCTGTCTATCCCTGTCATGGGGGTTGTCATTCAAACTTCCTTCTGTGAATACTTCCTTGGCCCTTGACCCCCAGATTATGCCTCATTCCTCCATGTTCTACCCCCTGCCTACTTCTGTACCATGCCCCCCGGACCTAATGGGCACAGAGATTGTTGTGATACTATTGAAGACATGCCCTCCCCTAATATCACCTGCAGTACCTGGAGTGAGAGCATATTGTCTATGCGTCCTCCGCTTAACTCCATTTAGGGCCTTGAAGCTAACAACCCAAGCTACCCAATCTCCCCCTGATCTATCGCCTAAGGGTGACTGCATTGGATGTAATTTTGAACGGGTTCTCTCAGAACTGGCAGTTATACAAAATCTATTGGTAGCTTTGTTAGACTCTCAGTGGAGGGCAAGTGCAAGACCATATGGGGAGTTCCCCAATGCTCCACTTGATACCATTGGCCACACCAAATCAGACATCTCTGGCCCATTGAGTATTGAAGAGAAGAACGACCGCCCCATACCTGACCCTGTGAGGCTGCCAACAGCCATTGTTCCATGTGTCCCTTATGAGTCCAAAGTCTGCTCTCATAGGAGGCAGCCTCAGGCTGAGCAGCCACCACATCATAACAGGATCAGGGACCTTGGAAAGGCTCCAGTTTCTCATGTAAAGTCTCCCTTGTCCAAGGGTCCTGATACAAACACAATCGTACCCTGATGTTCAACTGTGAAGAAAACTAGAGGAAAAGCCTGTCGAAGTGCCATGAATATAGGGGGATGCAACCATTTTTCTTCATCGGGTACCCAAACTGTCAGCTGAAAAGCGAGAACCGGGAGATACTTTAACAAATACATGCATTCATTGGCTTTGTACTGTTGGGGGTTGCTCCTTCGTGTCCAGGGAGGCCATGGTTGGTTATCACAGAATGCTTGGCATAGGTAATAATCCCTATGCTCTGTTAAATTGGTATTTTGGGACCAATGGGTGGCTATCGGCGTCCTCGGTAGATCTGGTCATCATGGCCAGATAACCAACAGTGGGATCACAATGTGCCCGAACCCTTATACAGAATATGTAGCTCCATCCAGCCTTACTTTAACTCGAACCTCATGCCCTTGGGGCCTAGGCTAACTGGGAAATATTGTGGTTCTGGGCATATGGAGTCAAGAACTGTTCCATGTTCAGAATTTAAGGGTCTCATTGATCCGTAGATTCATTGTGCTCTATTGGTGGATACTTAGCCATTAGCTTTTTCTCCATGCTCTGTTTTCTCCCACATGATGTGTTATGGAAATGTAAGTATATGTTTTGTGTTAGGATGCACTTTGATGGCCTGATGGCTGAATCAAGTTATTTGATGACCAACAGTAAATCGAAAAAACTGTTTTTTCAATGCTCCTTTGATTTTGTTTGCATTGATAAGATGATTAGTTTATGTTAATACAAAAGTGCATCATATACAAATATTGTAGAAAACGCTGTACATACAATGGGTTACTCATGAGGGTAAAAAAGTGAATGCACATATATAACCTATAGGGCCTCATTACGACCCAGGCAGAGGACCATGGTGCTATTAGCACCTTGGTCCATGCCGGTGTCCGCCATGGCGGAATGGGGAATTACCATCCCATTCCATGGATGGTGGGGCGGTAATTCCCCATGCCGCCATGCCCTTCCCCATTCCCATTTTTGCCCCATAGGGCTCAATGGGAATGGGGAAGACGCTAATAACGGTACCACAAATTGCGGTACCGCTATTAGCACCAAAGTCCCTTTGCGGGTCCCTACTTTAAGGGCTGGAAAAACCAACCGTTAAGGTCGGGTCCCGCAAGGGGACCTCATAATTAGGTGCTAAGTGTTTAAAGGCGCCGCAGCCTTTTACGGCGCCGTTAAACACTTAGCGCCTGTGTCGTAATGAGGCCCATAGTATGTATAGCTGCCATACCATGTTCTACAACTATATTTTCTTATTTCCAGACAAATAAACACAGACGTTCCCTAGTTACCATGTCCACCACTTCTGATAGTCAAAGAATCCACTATTTGCCACAAGACTTAGGCCCTCATTACGACCCAGCCGTTGGACCATGGTGCTAATAGCACCATGGTCCAGGCCGGTAACTTACCGACTCCGCCATGGCGGAATGGGGAATTACCGCCCCATTCCGAAGTTGGCGGGGCGGTAATTCCCCATGCCGCCATGGCCCTTCCCCATTCCCATTTTTGCCCCATAGGGCTCAATGGGACTAGGGAAGGCGCTAATTACGGCACCGTAAATTACGGTGCCGTAATTAGCTCCTAGGTCCCTTTGCAGGTTGGTTTTTTAACACCTGCTAAAAGCAGGCGTTAAAGTGCCACCCGCAAAGGGACCTCATAATCAGGCGCTAAGGGTTTAATGGCGCCACCACCTTTTACGGCGCTGTTAACCCCTTAACGCCTTGGTTGTAATGAGGGCCTTACTGCGGCTACTATAACCATACTCCAAAAGTCCCATTGTGCCTTTGGCCATAGCCAGGGATCATATTGTTCAAACTACATAACAAACAAACCAAATGTAAGTGTACTGTGGCCAGAGCCAGTGGCTCCATTGTCCAGAGTATAGCCTTCGGCCATGTCCCTGGGGGCAACCAGACGTGGACTCCGTGCTCACTGTGCTCAGAGAGGCACAGCTTCATCTCACTGATGAGGCCCAACAAGGCTGAAACACATGCATGGGGTTGCTGTTGGTACTCTTGTTCAGAAGGGAATTGTCTTAGCATTTTGATGCTGGACTGCCCATGTGGGCGGGACGAAGACTGATATGCAAATTAATATTGCCCATCTGTGAAAGGTACAGTAAGCAAAAAGCAGATGGCTGCAAACTCTCAAAGTGGTTAAAAACCACTGAACGGGTAATCATGCCGTGTTCTTTCGAGAGAGGGGCGCCTGCTATGTTTTTTGTACTCGTTGCTATTCATGCTGTGAACCCGGAAGCCGATGTGCAGCACATCATGAGTCTGCACATGACCTTTCTATATCGGTCTTCCAGGTTCACGGCATACAGATCACAAATGAAAAGAGGTTTGAAACTGTTCTCATAAATAAGTGAATGGAAGCACAATGTTTGAAACAGTCCTTTAATTTCTCCCGAGGAAGCTGCTAAAAAGCAATGAAACGCTGGTAGAGATTTTCCAAAATTTTGAAAATAGGAAATGCTCATCAAACTAAGTGGCATTTTTTGTGATGGAGCAACACAATTGAATTCATGCTTTTCTGAAAACATCAAGGGAATTCCTCTTTCTCCTGTATGTTTTGCTCTACTGTATGTTTTTCTCTCTCTAATGAATGTCTCTCCCTCCCTCGACTGTATTTCTGCCTCTCTGCTGTACTGCTCTCTATACAGGAGGCCAGGGCTGGTACCAGGCCTTTCGGAGGACACTGTTGGGGGCTGCTCCGGATCACCGGGCAGCCCCATACTCATGTCGGGGGAACACCCGACAGACACACACAGGTGTGGCGCTCGTGCCGCCTACACATGGGTGGGGGTTTATCCCACCCGCTCCGGTCCACTGGAGCTTCGCACACGTGGCCGGGGGCACCCCCAACCCGCCTCACATGGTTGGGGGACCCACAAGGATGGCGTTGCCCGGCAGGGGCACCGTCCGGACGGCGTTGCCCGGCAGGGGTACCGTCCTCATGCTGGGCCCCGTCCGTGGGCCCAGCACTGGCAGCGCAGCACCAGTCTGGTGCAACAAGAACGACGCTGGAGTCAGAATGGGAGTGACTGACGAGCCCGGAAACGGGTCGTTCTTTTTATTAGCTTGGTCACGTGGTTCCCCACGTCACCAAGACAAACACACTGGACGATACCATGTCCCCTTACAGGGGTGACATGCAACAGACACTAACATTTCAATATTTGAAGGACATCTGCCACCCACTGCAACCCGAATCCAAAAGTAAAATGAGGAGAATAAAAATATGAAAGAAGTACCTTACGAGTCAGAGGACGAAAGCCATTTAATAAATTTCAAGGCAAACAGTAGCACACTTTTTAAAGTGTTTGTTGAATAAAGGGTGGCAAAGTTTGAGATGGAGCACCCACCAGTGCACACTTTAAATGGACCACCAGTGTATAGCCAATGCTCCTATTTCGCAGCCTGTTTCTTTTCATTCTGTTCCTGTTATAAATAATATTAATATTTGGCTAAAGAAAATGGCGGTTGTCAAGCTAAGTGACAATAATATTGCACTCTACTTTTGAACGCATGACTCATTGCTTCTCCATGCATGTCTGTTTCCGATTGTACCGTTTGCAATTTAAAATGTGACCCCCTTATTGCATATTGTCACAGAAGCAACAACATACAGATACAATAAAAGACTAATGAAATAGGTGATCACAGGTGAATGTATTTTACTTAATTTCGTACTAAAACAAAGAGATCAATTTGGCATTGGAGTTTTGGAAAGTGGTGGGCAACGTGGAGATGGAATGGTTTCCCCTCAATCAACCTTTCCCTGTGAATATCCAATCAGAATTAGTTGCATCTGAGCAATGTAATGCTCTACTGTAAAGTTAAGGTGTACTTCAAACTCATACTACATTGCCTACGACACGATTATGTTATTAAGTGCAGCACATATTTAATAAAGACGTCTGTCTGTTTTCATTATGTAGTTATGTAGTTCTGTAATAAATACATATAAGCATGTCGATTCCAAAAAAATTGTTGGGGATGCGATATTAAAACCCAGTTCTCATGACTGCTCTTCAGCTGGAAGCTCATTTCATTTCCACTTGCTAATCCAATGACGTGTGGGTTGAGTGTTTTCCGGCTGGTCCCAATCAGTTTCTAATTAGAATGACCAGCAACATGAAAAATAACTATTGGCAAGAGTCATTCAAAAAGACAATCTCGTGTTTCGTATGAGGGCAAATGGGTGCATCGTATGTCAGACAATGTTACAGATGTCATTGACGAGTACTGCACCACATCATAGCACTTACCTTTCCCAGCTGAACCTGTCAGCTTGTAGTTTGTTGAGAACTCTGCACAGCAGAAACCTATCAAAACCACAGAAGGCAGTTTGGTTTACCTTTGCAAAAAGTTCCTACACAGACGGGCCTCATTACGACCCAGGCGGTAAGTTACCGCCTGGGTCGTACCTTTACCACCATGGCGTAAACTACGTTTACGCCATGGTGGTTGGCGGACCTAGCGCCCCATTCCGAGGTTGGCGGGGCGGTAAGTCCCCAATCCCCATTTACCCTTCCCCATTCCCATTTTTGCCCCATAGGGCATAGTGGGAGTGGGGAAGGCGTTAATTACGCCACCGTAAATTACGGTGGTGTAATTAACAACAAGGTCTCTTAGCGCCATGGATTTTAACACCTGCTAAAAGCAGGTGTTAAATCCTCCATGGCGCTAAGGGACCTCGGAATCAGGCGGTAAGGGTCGGCGCTGTTTACGCCGCCGTAAACCCCTTACCGCCTGGGTCCTAATGAGGCCCAAGAGCATCACATGCAGCTATGACAGAGAATAGGGGTTTCCAAGTACACATGCCAGAAAAATTGTGTTTTAAAATGGAAACATTATTCTGTACATCATTAGTGTAGTGATCGCTGTAACAAAGGCCATGAAAATCATTACAAATATCTGGTAGACTAAACTACTGCTCATTATTATCACGGCACTGTACGTATAAGTGAAAGAAATAACACACTAATGGCCATTGGTTCAATAGTTAAAGTTAAAGCAAGCACAACTATTGATTTATGTTAATGATAACAAGAAATAGGCTGTTTGTCCAAGCAGTATGATACATTATAATTACAACAATTTGATCTGCGCATAAAAGCTGGACACATTGAACACTGATTTCTAAACAATAACGTATCATAGCATGCAATCTTTTGTGTTTGAAGTTGTTTAAAACGTTTACACAACAAATAACAGAAGAAAAACATACATTTGCATTACATGACAAATTGCAATGTATAACACATATCGAGGAGAATTAATCTCAATTCATCAATTGATGCAAAAATAGTAATCATTCATTATAAACTAGTGTGAAAGCCTGTCTACAAGGGTCAGCGTGTGGTGTGTGAGGAGAGACATTTCCAGAGTGTTAATACATTATGTGGTATATTTGATTGTAATTAATGTTAAAAGTTAAAAAAAATACATTTTTTAGAATCTTTTAGAATTTCATTAACACAGTAGGACCACTATATATCAGAAGGAAACAGCTCCCTCTAGCAACAGTCTGCGCATTAATGCATTGGACAAACTTACAGCTGGCCTAATATATTTCATAAGATAACAGCTTATTTGCTAAGGCAACAGCTTCCTCTAGCAGTGACATAAGTAAAGCGGACAGTCTCTTTTACACATGACTAATCAGACAAACATACATCTGGTCTTTTATTATATTGTATGATAGGTTCTCCTAAGCATACATTAATTTATATTAAACAATGAATCAATGCAATTGTTAAGGAGGTCTGGATACCACTCATAAATCAGACCCAAAATTCTTCATGATTTAGGTATCTGCAATTGTTTACAAATGTTCCAAATAGAATGGTCCTTAAATCAAGAGTGGTAAACCAATATGTCAATACGTGTTTCAGTAATTCCACAGTCATCTGTTTAAAATCAACACAGCAAGCTCTGTTCTTTAGAGGGATAACCCAAAGTGACCCCTTCCCTGAGGTATCCCAAAAAGATTAAAATTGGACCTCATAAAGATATAACGATGAGGAAATCTTACCAAATACTTAGGGAGTGTATTATATTGTTTGTGTATTTTACCATACTGAGAATAGAGTGTACATTTTGTAATGAGATCCTGGTCCCAAATCAGGATTGGACAATGGAGTTTGTCATTGACAGTTCACTTCTGACAAGAGCTTATCACAACAGAAGCAAACATATGTAAAGTGGGGGGGGGGCAATTTACCCACAATTGCAGGATTTTAATCCACAACTAAGGAATGATCTGGAGGGTCTAACATTTTTTTAAATAGTTTCAGTTTCATTTATTTAGTATCAGACCACCATGATTACATGCCTAATGTATTACCTGTTAGTACAACGCGCAAAGAAGGTGGCAATCCCAATACCATATTCCAAAAGGACTCTTCTAAAATATGTATTTTATTCCAGTCTAAAGAAATAAATGCCGTTAGACCATATAATGTAGAAGGTATAACCTGCATGTAATTTTATTATAGGAAAGTAGCACATATGTATACTATCTATGCTTCATTTTTTGCAATTGAGCATATGGAGGGGGCAACTTAAATCTTATTCTACTGAAAATATTCCCAGTCCTAAATTTGTCATAGCCATGGTAACCCATATAGACTAACTTAGTGATAATATTGAGTGGAAATCCTTCAATAAAACGATTAAAAATGAATTCTACTAACAATGTTTTTACAGATGAGAATTGTTGTTTTTGACACTTTTAATGTCATGTGTTTGCTAGATGGGTACTAGTGCCTGCAGTTTAAGGACCGTTGAAGTCCAATCTGGTTCCTCTCAAATAGGACGATGTAATTTGAAAATAAGAGAATTGGAAAATTAACATGAACAATTTGTGGGGGGATAAACAGCATTTAAGTAGTTCATCACCAAAATCGGCCAAGTAAACCGATCAAGGTATAGATCTTGCCACTGTGATTACCATCATTGTTCAGTCTTTCTTGAAAAGTTATTTCTGTGTGTAACCAGATCAGCATGTTTAATAAGCTGCCCGGAATTCCCCAGACACATAGGGGGTCATTATGAGATTTGCAGTAAAAATCAGTTTTTACCGGCATGGAGGCAATACCGGGTCCGGGTAGAAATGACACTGCTAACAGTGGCCGATTATGAGAATGCGTACACGTGCGTAGCGGCCTGCTGCTAGTGACAGTACCGGCATGCCGCAAAAGTGCCTAAAACATCCCTTAGCGGCATCATTGAAAGCGCTGACAGTCCTTCTGCCTCCGTCCCCCTCTTAATAACGGGCCCGGCATTAGCGAGCCAGCTAATAGCGAGCTCGCTAATAGCGAGCACGCTAACACCGGAACCAGAAGTAACGTCATTGCGCCGGAATGGGAAATTGCACAGCAGCCATCTTGAAAAACACATTCCATTGCCATCCTCAATACACAGGACCTGTAGCCTAAAACCAACAACACCAGAACATCTACCACACCACCAGCACCATGCCAAAGGCTATTAAGAAAGGGGCATCCCAGCAGTGCAAGGAGCGGTTCTCCGAGGATGAACTGAACATGCTCGCGGACACTCTGGCTGAGAATGCAGAAGTGGTCCTTGCTACAGACCTGAAAAGAGCAGCACAACTTAAAAGAAAGGAGATCTGGGAGCAAGTGGCCCAGATAGTTAGTGCGGTAGGCACCACCCCCCGCACAGTAAAGGATGTCCGAAAACGTTGGGACGTTCTGCGCCTCAGAGTGCGCAATATTTTTTTGGCCAACCGGAGCCAGGGCCTGGCTACTGGCGGTGGCTCAAACTCCCCAATCAATCAGCCGCTGGGAGCCAGCACAATCGGGATGGATTCAATAGAAGGTGTGGAAGACATGAAACATGGATCCACGTCATCGACACATGGAGGTGAGTGTCCTAAGGAAACACAATATTGTAAAGTATGATGATAGTCCACCAATTTGACTGTGCCATGAGGCAATGCATGGCCCATTACACACACATGGACACATCCCTGCCTAGATGCCGTCCCCAGCACTTACACATCCACATGCATGCAGCATGCCTATGATATATCTGAGACACACACCACAAACAGGGAAACGGCATGTGTCACACTGCATGCAGTCCACAACACAAATGCATGTCTCACAGCAGACACCACTTCACACATGTCTGAACCTAACGTATGCCTCAGCAACCCTACCAAATGGCAGAAAACCTGTATGCCACAACAGTAGGACAGCAAGTCATCAAATGTGTACAACTGCACTAATACCATTGTATGCATGATGCATGTACAACCATCACTGATGCTGTCCCTCTTATGGTCCCCCAAAGGCCGAGATACCAACAGCGATGCAGAGGACTCTGCAGCACAGGCCACCACCTCCAAGGGCACTGGCAAGGCAGATCTGCATCGGAGAACAAAGACACCATTGGATGCCAGGGTACAGGACTGTCATGGGTCGTCCACAACTCCACAAGTCCCAACAACTGTGGAATCTGCAGCTGTAGTGCCGGTTGCAGATGGGACCCTGTCTGCAGCTACCAGTTCGTTTGGGGAGGCAGCTGCCTCTGCACCACAGAGTGGTGATGAGGTCCTTTCACAAGGTGAGGTCTGTATCCCTGAGGAAGACTCCCAATCCATGGAATTCCTTGCACACCAAGCCCCTCATAAGAACACCAGTACACACCTATCAGCTCACCCAATGGCACCTCTCATGTCCAGTCAGGAGGAGAGGCTGTAGTAGCGGCCTGGGGCCCAGCACCAGACACACCAGAATTGGTCCCATTGCCACACCTGCCATCCACCTCCACAGGGATCCAGGACGGGGAGTTCAGGATGACACAGATAGAGGCACGCCAGCAGGAGCTGACTGGCCTAGTCAAACAATATGTCACTGATGGTGATGTGATGGGGAGGATGGCCCGAGAAAACACTGTGGCAATGAAAGGGGCCATAGAGGCAAGCACACAGAAGATATGTGAGGAGCTGTCGGCTGTGCGGCAGGTCCTTGGCAGGATTGCGGATGCCATGGGGGTTCTGCGTCCTACCCCGACAGTTGAGCATATGCCAATGGGGTCTTCCTCGAGCTCCACACAGACAAGCCCCCTGCGCAGGTCTATGTGCACCATGCACTGCACCAACATGCCACCCCCGGAGTCAGACACAGGCCATTAGTTGGAGGCTCAGCCTGCATGTGCACACCTATGGAGACTCGAGTGCCATAACATTACCTGCCATGTGTGGGGGAGTTGTGGGGGGAGGGGGTGTGTGGGGCAGTTGTGGGGGGAAGGGGAGTGTGGGGGTGTTGTAGGGGGAGTGGGAGGGGAATGGGAGGGGGTGTGTGGGGGAATTATGGGGGAGGGTGTGTTTGGGGGAGTTGTGAGGGGAGGGAGTGGGGGAGGGGTTGTGTGGGGGAGTTATGGGGGAGTTGTGGGGGGAGGGGGGAGGGGTGTGTTTGAGGTGGAGGGTATGAGCACTTTTTACTTCTTAATGTTAAATACACCCGTTGTGTACTTGAAAAAATGCTAGCCTGGACATTCCTTATTGTGCATGTGTCATTTGTTGGTTTACAGTGCATAGTGGCCGTGTACTCCCACACCCAGTGCCCTCAGTCCCACATTCATGGTACCCTCAGCGCCCATGTCCCTTAGAAGTATTGGCCAATCACTGACTGGCGCACAGCACGTCCCTCCTGTGCATCAGCACTGCGATGATGTGCAATCACATCTTCTTCATCATTACCTGGTGGTTGCTATTCAATGTCAGGGGGCAAAGGCACGTTCCGTCGGATGCACATGTTGTGCAGCATGACACATGCCATGATGATCTTGGCAAACTTCTCATCACCCAACCGGCTAAGACAGCGAAAACGTGCCTTCAACAGGCCACATGTCTGCTCGATGACCACACGGGTACGGGTATGGGAATGATTGTAGTCCTCTTCGTTCCTGTTCTGTGGGTTTGAGACAGGGATGAGGAGCCACGTATTCAAGGGATAGCCACTGTCACCTGCATGGGTGTAAAATAAGGTATGTGTGAGTCAATTCCTGATGGACACCTGTACTTATCACACATGCCTGCAGATTTTTGTTGTTCACATGCACATGTCCCTGGTTGTACGCACACATTTTACCTTGACACAATGTGTGCTGTGCCATGGTCTTATAGTGTGGATTGCATCTTCCAGTTGATACAGGGTGTACACTCCCTTGATGTTCTGCATGCACTGTGGATGTATTCCGCGGTGTTTGTTATCATTATGTGATGTATAGTGATTGGTATAATTTTGTTGCTGGCAGCGTTGCCAGAAGTCTCAGCATTATTTGTCATTCAGCGCTTATTATTTCCATAGTAACAAGCAGCGCTACTGTGCTGGTGGTCCTGTGACAAGCAGTTTATACCCTTGGTGGAATTTATTTGTGCACTCTCATGGATTCTTGTCCTGTGTTGTGAATTGCTGCGGACATTTACATTGTGCATACTCACAGAATGTTGCTGGATTGTGTTACGGAGGGTGAGGTCTGATGATGGGTGGTGGACATGTTGTGGGATGTGGACCGGTTGTAAGTTAGGCATGATGTAATTGGTGTGCAGCTTCCATCATTGCTATGGGGATTGGTAGTCATGTTCAGTTTGGGATGCTTTGGGGCACAGTGTTTTGCGATGTGGACTTTGTGCTGTCACCACACCAACAACGCCATGGTGGTGTGTGCATCTCCCCCCCCCCATTACAGTGCCATGTGCCTGTCATGCGACTTACCAAGCAGCCAGGCACATCGTCCTGCATTTCACTCCATGTAGCATGGTAGCGTGGAGTTCCGCAGGACCATTGAGTCATGAGTTGATCCGGGAAATCGGGCACAACAATGCCTCATTACGAGGTAGGAGGTAGCCATACTGCTATTAGCACCATGGCTACCCCCTTATCGCATTCCGGGTCTGGGTTCCCGAAATAGGGACTTACCGGGTCATTCCAACCTTGGAGGTCCCGTTAAGTCCCCATTCCGGGAACCATTCCCTATTCCCAGTCGAGCCCCCATAGGGCTCAATGGGAATGGGGATAGAGCTAATAACGGTACCGCAATTTGCGGTACCGTTATTAGCTCTGAAGTCCCTTAACGGGTCCCTTCCATAACTCCTGGTAAAACCAGGCGTTAAGGAAGGGACCCGCTAAGGGACCTCGGAATAGGGTGGTAAGGGTTTACCAGCACCAGTGTCCTTACCGGTGCCGGTAATCCCTTACCACCTACCTCGTAATGAGGCCCAATGTGTGATGATCTTGCTGGAGTCACATACCATCTGTACATTGATGGAGTGATATAGCTTATGATTGCGGTACACCACCACCAGTGGTATGCGGGACCACCAATTCTACATGGGTGCAGTCAAGTGCACCAATACAATTTGGCATGCCTGCCAGTGCATGGAAGCCAACTTTCGTTTCAAATATCTCCTGGGCAGTCTGTGGTAGGGTTATGTAGGTAGGGTTATGTAGTTCCTTGAGTGCTTCAGGAGGGCATCCAGCACTTGGTTCAGCATGTGAGAAAATAAGGGTTGTGATATGTCAAACATGTGCCCCACTGTGTGCTGGTAGGTGCCTGTGGCCAGGAAGTGGAGCACAGAGACTACCTTCACTAGAGGGGGGATGGCAGTGCCTATTTCAACCAGGCTGACAATGTGTATCATGTCCACAATGGTGGTGATGGTGCCCCGGTCCAGGCGGTACAGGGTGTGGATCTGCTCAGGGGTTAAGTTGAATGGACTGGTTCTGATGCGAGGGATTGGGGGCTGCCTGTGTGGTACCACTGGCTGCACTGGTGGGGCTTGCTGGGCCTGTCTCACTCTCCTTCTCCTCCTGTGTCTCCTCTGTGTTGCCTGCTGCTGCTGGTGTAGCAATGCAAGCATGTCCTCCAGCCCCATTATTGCTACTACAAGAGGAATCATTTTGGTGTGGAAAGGGGTGTGGTGTGTGGGTGTGCTCCTTTTGTGCTGGGCCAGACACCATTGCCTCTATCTGTGCTGATTGTGTGCACCTGTGGCAGTTGGCAACAGTGCACATTGCTGTTTGGAGGTGGTTCACGATGCCGGTGATGCCGGCATCCCAGTATCCCTTATTACCTCCTTCATGATGCCAGTATTTGCATGTCCGCATGACTTGTGATGTCCCCCTGTTAGCACCATCCTGATGTTGCCGGACCAAAGGGCCGTGCGCATGCCGGTACGGGGAAGCACCTTATCTGCGGTGGCGCTAATACCGGGTTGTTGAGTCGTAATAGCTCAGAGCGGTATGCGGTGCCGACAATCCCTTACCGGCATCGTTTTTCCATTACCCCCAAACTCGTAATGACCCCCATAGTTTATTCCATAGTCTTGTTTTATTGATGCATTCAAATGCAGATGAATGTCTACACCTGTAAAAACATGTTTCTGATTGTTTTTTTCCAGACTGGATCTTGTATCAGGTGAATTACGATACCATTAAGAGAGGTGGTGGAGTATTAACAATAACCTGTTTGGAACTTGGAATGCCAACCAACCGTTTTTGTCCGAGCATTAAGATTGTCTAACAATAGTGATGCAAATATTGTATTTATTTATTTATTTTATTGGGCATTTATGAGGCCCTTATACATCAAGAAATTGTGTGAATCAAAGTGCCCACAGGGCAAAGGGAGGGGAAAAGGGTAAACAGCAAGACAATGAAATGTGCAAAATACAAGAAAGGCAGTCCTACGAGGCATTGTGAACATTTGGATCATGCAAGTGCAGTGAGAGAGAAGGGACTGGGGAGGGGGAAAGTGCTAGGAGCCACAGGGGGGTGAAGTGCCAGGGATACAGTTGCAAGGCAACAGGTAAGTGCAAGAGCCGGTTGCGAAAGCAACAGGTAAGTGGCAGGCAGTGACCACTAGATGGAATAGGGGCCACCAGCCCAAACAATGAGTGCAGACCTGTGAGGCATCACAGGCCAAGTGGTGGTCAAAGGCAAGTGCAGGGGAAGGGCAGATGCTGTGGGTGATCAGACAAAAAGGCCAGAACCCTGAAGCACACAAAAGGTGCCAGGCCACCAATCACAGCAACTGTCGGGTTTAGCACAGGAGTTAGAGAGGGAAGGATGAGGTGAAGAGGACAATCTTGAGATGTTTGCAGAACATGAGGAGATCTGGCTCAAGACTGAGAAAAAGGGGGATGCTGTTCCAGAGGAGTGAGGTGGATGACGAGATGGAACACCTGCCCGCTCTCTGCTTAGACAAGTGATTGACAAGTAGAGAGATGGAGCCGGAGGATCGGAAGGATCTGGAAGGAGAGTATTTGGTGAGAGCAAGTTGCAGATAACCTGGCCCCCAACACAAGACAGCCTTATGGATGATGCAGAGGGATTTAAATTTGATCCTTGCAGCAAAGGGGAGCCAGTGGAGAGATTTTAGGGCAGGAGAGATGCAGTCCGTGGGCTTAAGGCCGAGGAGAAGTCTTGCAGCCTATTCTGGATTAGTTGAAGGGGCGAATATAAGAAGGTAGATTAAGGAACATGCTGTTGCAGTAGTCCAGCCTGGAGAGTACCAGAGTTCTGGTGACATTGAGTTTTTCCGGGAAAGGGAGGATGCCCTGAAGGAGGTAGAGTTGGAAATGGGCCTTATTGGCAAGGTTCAAGATGTGAGGAATGAAAGAGAGAGAGGAGTCGTAGATGACTCTAAGGTTTCTGGCTTCAGAGGAAGGAGAGGTGGGAGAGCCCATCGAGGGTGGCCAGAGTGATGGGAGAAAAGAGGAAACAGGAATTCTGATAGAAAGAATCTCAGTCTTGCTGGCATTGAGAGAGCGGTCATCAGAGGTAGACCAGGACTGGATAGCAGAAAGGCAGTCAGGAATGAGAGAGGAGGACAGAAGAGATGCAGAGGGTAGTCTGAAGAAGGGTTGGGTGTCGGTGTGCGAAAGGAAAGATGAGAGAGAACTCAGGATGTCCTGAGTTTTAGCGGTGAAGTAGGATGCCGGTGCAGTGCAGAGGGCCTGGGAAGGAAGAGGCGAGGTAGATGCACACCATATCTGATCTGCACCACTAAGAATGCTGACTGCCCTGCATTATACGATCCCATATCTGATCCACGCCGCACTGGGTTAGTTCCTCTGTCTTGCCCCACACCTGATTCACTCCTATGACCTGTGCCTCATTTTATTTGCACCCCTGTTCTGTGCCACATTTGAATCGAACTTTGAACTGTGCCTCATTTGATTTGCACCCTTGTTCTGTGCCACATTTGAATCGCCTTTGACCTGTGCCTCATTTGATTTGCACCCTTGTTCTGTGCCACATTTGAATCGCCTTTGACCTGTGCCTCATTTGATTTGCATCCTTGACTGTGCCACATTTGAATCGCCTTTGACCTGTGCCTCATTTGATTTGCACCCTTGTTCTGTGCCACATTTGAATCACTTTTTGACCTGTGCCTCACCTGATCTGCAAGTAGTCTGTGATTTGTATGGCAGTTATGTGTACACTTGATTTGATCTGACCTGCATTTGATATGATCTGTGCCACACCCCAGTGCACCATCTACTAGCTGATCCACTACCACGAGCATAGCTACGCCAGACTAACACGCACTACTGAAACACGTGCACTATATTGCTGCAGAGCCCCAACCTCCAGCTGATTACTGCACCATACACAACTGCCCACCACAACAACTACACTATATACCCAATCCTTCTACTAGGCTTACCGTGCCACGACATGCTGCTGTGGTACATCGTCTGCACTATCCTCACGCACCTAATCATCTTAGGACATCCAGCTCATGCCCTCTGCGCCTCTCCCACCAGAGCCTTAGGGATCCCATACCACATATCCATAACACACCAGCCTGCTCCTAACCTCCTACTCATATCACTCCAGAACGCCCCATTACCCTCCCAGCCAAAGATCTCAAGGGAGCACTCGTCAACGCTAGATCCATCACTGCTCATGCCCTTAACATCACCGCCCTCATCACCACCCAGAAGCTTGACTTCATCGCCATCACAGAAATATGGCAACATGCCGCCTCAGGTCCGCTCTTGGCCCTCGCCATCCCTGACGTATTCCATACTCAGAAATGACCGCCAGTCCAACCGCTCGAAAGAGGGTGGCGTTGAATTCATATACAGGGACACTATCAACATGAAACCCATTCCCAACACCCAATTCAGTTCTGCCAAATCCCTATCAGTGAAACTCACCTTATCACCAACCAACACAGCATCATTACACCTCATATACTGACCACCAGGACCCCTCTCCTCCTTCTCAGAGGACATTATGACCATCCTAACCGATAACACCAAGCCCAACTCACAAGTGCTGCTACTAGGAGACATCAACCTCAGCCTTTCCGACCCCAAGGACACTATGGCCACCGAAGTTGCCAATACCCTATCCAATTTAGGCTTCCAGCAACGCATCCTTGAACCCACCCACAATAAAGGAAGAACGCTCGATTGGATTGCCGATCTAAATTGCAACACATCAATAAGCTACAATGCCGCTTGCGCTTGGACAGACCATCATATCATTATCTTACACCTCCCAGCCACCAATCCCTATCCCAAACCCACTATGGCATCCTCTGTTCCCACAAGGAACAAGAAGGATATCACTAGGGACAAGCTACTCCCACTCATCCTACCCATTTTAAACGCCAGTGCCACATTGCATAACAACCCTACCACCCTAGTGGACACCTTCAACCAAACTCTGCTCAATGCTATTGACACCAAAGCTCCACTTAAACTATGGAAAGCTAAACAACAAGCCCATTTGAACTCATGGTTTACTCCACAACTCAGAGCCCTGCGCAAAGAAAAACGCAAGGAAGAATCACTTTGGAAAAGCCTCCCATGTGAATCCAACAAAGATAACCTCTTCATCGCATCCCTCAACTACAAGGAAGCGATCATACAAGCAAAGAAAGAGACATATAACCTGCGCATCTCGCAAGCTAAATCCAATACAAAGGAGCTATTCAAAATCCTTAAAGAATTAGAATCCCCATCGCCCACCCCAGACACTTGCAAAAAAGACAGCTCTTGGTGCAATAATATCCAAAACGCTCTCCTCTCCAAAATAACTACCCTACAAGCTAAAATCAACACCAAAGAAAACTCCCTCACTACCCCCGCCCCTACTAAATTCCCTGCACCAAACAATACCACCACATTCACACAGCCTCCTTTCTGCTTTACACCCCTCACCATCCCAGAGGTTGAAAAAATCATAGGTAACCTTAAACCCACCAATTGCCAAGGTGATGCCTGCCCTGCCTCCATCATCAAGAAATCGGCTCACAACCTTGCTCCCTTCATTACCGCCTTCATCAACTCCCCATTTCACTTCAGAATTGTCCCTAACAATCTGAAGGGCGCATGGGTCATCCGGCTACTGAAAAAACCCACCTTGGATCCTTCCATACCCACAAATTTCAGACCCATAACCACGGTCCCGTTCCTTCTAAAGATCTTATATAGAGCAGCCTACCTGCAGATACAGAAGTATCTGGAGAATAACAACCTTCTCGGCACAAGACAATCTGGCTTCAGACCCAAGCACGGGACAGAAACAGCCCTTCTAGCCGCAAAACACAAATTGAGGATCTAAAAGACATGGGCAAACTAGCCCTCCTACTACTCCTGGACCTCTCAGCAGCTTTCGATTTGGATAATCACCAAATCCTCTGCCAACACTTGAAATCAGCTGCCCACTTCTCGGAAAAAGCTACCAACTGGATTAGCTCCTTCCTGAATAACAGGCACATGAGAGTATTTTCACCCACCTCCTCGGCCGATCCATCCCCGGTCCCCTGCGGAGTTCCACAAGGGTCATGTGTATCTCCCACACTCTACAATGTATTTACCAAACCTCTGTTTGATGTGCTTGACTATCTGGGTGTCACCTATACCAACTACCTCGACAACACCCAGATACTCATCCCTATCACCGGTGACTACACTGCAGACCCAAAACATTGAATGACATTTACCAAATTATCCAAGCCTGGATGGCCCAACACGAGCTCTGTCTCAATGATGACAAGATGGAGCTCATCATCCTGGGCACCCAACAAAGACTCAACAAGCTACATTCCTCATTCAGCACCTTCAACATTGACAGCAACTCCATCAAAGTTGCCAACGACACCAAAACCTTAGGAATCTACCTTGATTCCACCCTCTCCCTTAACAGAAAAACTAACACATTTGTCGCGGCTTCAGCTTACAAATGCAAGCTGATCACAGCATGCCGCCCCTTCCTATCCACTCAGAATTGCATCACCCTCACCAGGACCCTGGTCATGTCAAAAATCGATTACTGCAACGCACTCTATCAAGGCACCAACCAACGAAACCTTAACAAACTCTGGTCACCCAAAATAACACTACTAGAGCAGCCCTCAACATCCCCAGATCTGCACACATCACCGAAACCAGGAAGAGTCTTCATTGGCTCTCAGTAGCCCAAAGGATATCATTCAAATCATTGACCCTCACGCACAAATGTGTAAGCAATCAGGCCCCTATTTACCTATCCTCTCGTTTTAGACAGCACATACCCGCACAGTCTCTCCGATCTGCCCAAGCACAATACCTCACAATCCCCAGATACAAACTCCAGACAGCCGGAGGTGTCAGCTTCCCAGTCCTCGCGGCCAAACTCTGGAACCAACTGCCACTCATCATCAGAACGGTGTCTAGTCAAATGGTCGACAGACAAATGGTCGACACTATTTGGTCGACAGGACATAAGGACAAATGATCACACTTTTTTTTTAGTTATATATATTTTTAGGTTTTCGTTTAGGGAAAAAAGGGTTTTTTAGCAAAAAAAAAGGGGGTTGGGGAGAACCCCAAAAAAAATAAAAATGTGAAAAAACAAAAAAAAAATTGATCATTTGACCTGTCAACCTTTTGGTGTCGACCATTTGTCCTGTCGGCCATTTAAATTCGACCAGTTGACCTACAACCCATCAGAACTACGCCTTCCCCAACCGCATTCAAACTCAAAGCCAAGCTCTGGCTATCGGCTACATCCGACCCACAACCGTCCTTCATCACCTGACTGTGTCCAGCCATGTACTCTACCACCTTGTTATGAATACTGTTTCCCAATAACGGATTGTCTGTTTGCAACTGTACTTTACCATTTATGTATGTACCTGCCTTAAGATATGCGCCCGGTTGCACTCGGGCCTGGTGCACTATACAAATAAATAAAATACAAAATACAAATAGAGACTGCAGATGGATTGGCTAGTCCCTTGCATATATTAAAGAGTTCAGCCATGTTGTTAGAAGCTCCAGAGACTCAGGCCTGGATGTGAGCTGTCTTCTTGGAGTGAATTGAGAGATGATATCGCCTTTACAGAAGGTGACAGGCCAGTTTATCAAGGTCTGCCACTTCCATTTGACAGCTCTGCACTTGCGCTTCAGGGCTGCTAGATCAGAGTCTTACCAAGTGTTCCACTCTGAGGCAGGTTTCAGGCGAATCCTCATGACAGGGGCAATAATGTCAAGAGTGTGAGCAATACCGCAAGCTCGATTGTTGAGGGCAAGTCAGTAGTTGATTCAGAAGTTGGAGGGGGGTGAATGCAGAGGCAAAACTTGCAACTGATAATCACTTCTTTGGGTTGGATGTCCACAAACGAGGCTGGCAGAGCTGGGGTAGGTTCGGTCAGAGGGCCGAGAGGTCCCAGGTTGGAGGAACAGAGAGTGTGCTCAGACAGGACAGCGCAGTGGTGAGTGGGGCAGAGAGCAAGAGATCAGAATCGATGAAGGCATTAAGAGTGCATCCAGCCACATGGGTAGGGCCAGTGTGGAGAATAGAGAGAGAGAGAGAGAGAGAGAGCAGTACAGAGGACACAGAAGATAGTGTAGGCTGAGATTGAAGAGGATCTTGAAGTCACCCAGAAGGAGGAGATTGGAGGAGAAGGTCAGGAGAGAGGAGGAGAAATCAGCCCATTCTAAAAGAAAAGACGATATAAGTCCCAGGGGCCTCTAGATAGTAGCAATGGTCATAGAGGAAGTGGAAGGGATGGCAAGTTTGCAGACCAGGCTTTCAAATGAGGAATAGGGCTGGGCAGATATGAGGGAAGTGGGACCCACTCAGGGAAGATTAAGCCTACTTCACCGCCCAGGCAGTTGGGACAAGGCTTTGAGATGATCTTGTAACTGTCAGGGAGAAGGGAGTCAAAATAAGTGACTGAGCTGCCATTGAACCACATCTATCTAAGAGCGAGGATGTCAAGATCAAAGTCTTCAAGGAGAAGGCAGATGTCAGAGGAGTGTTTGATAGCAGAAAACATGCATTTCGTGTTGCTAAGTGAAGCCAGTCACCGCCCTTAAGTGTTTTCCGAGGAAGGGTACAGGGGGGTAGTATGCCCATCGGAGGAGGCGAAGGAGGTTCTGAGACAGAGGAAGGATGGGTAGCAGGAGTGGGAAGGAAGTTGATGAGAGATGACAGGCGTTGGTCAAAGAGGAGGATTTTGGGTTGAGGACTCTGAGCCATGACAGTGCCATTGTGTTAGACATTAATGATGCACCTCGAGGATGAGAAGTCAGCCAAAAGAACTTTCCATCTACTGCCACCATTAATGAATGAGGAGGAGGAAGGAGAGAGAGTGGATATCAGATGTGGAGTCGAAAGGTCTGTAGAGGGGACAGAAAAGTGGATATCTGTGACGATCTGTCTGGAAGTAGCGTTGACATAGGTGTCTGTGATAGGTAAGCCTGGGTTAAAAGAAACAAGATCTCAATTGAACTTTTTTCTTCCAGGCTTCGTGAGAGAGGAACTATAGGTGATAGAATAGCAATTAGAGTAGATGGAAGAGATGGAGAGAGACATAGTTATGGTAGAGAAGGTAGTAAAGGGAGAGGCAGTGATACTCCACAGGCACGAGATGAATCACCAGACTGCCTATCAGCATATAACAGACCATAATTATAAAGCGCACCTAGATTTGATTTTAACCAGAGTACTAAACTGCACAAATTGGAAGTTGCAGCACATTTAAAAAACACACATAGATTTGATTTTAACCAGTGAGTATTAAACCGCACAAAATGGAAGTTATAGCAAGTTTTAAAAAACCTAGATTTGTTTTTTGACCAGAGAGTACTAGACAGTACAAAATGGATGTTGCAGCATGTTTAAAAAACACACATAGATTTGATTTTAAACAGAGAGCACTAAACAGCACAAAAGAGGGTGAGATGATTAAGGCATCCTCGAGGAAGACAGGAGGGTATGGCACAGGTAGGCAGCAGAAAGCATGTTAATACTGTGGTTTACAGTAAACAACGAAGTCAAGGGGGATGCAGAGACAGAAGGCATTCAGGATGTGGGACAGGGAATGCATGAGACTGCAGGCAACCAGATGGAGGGTAAGTAATGATGGCAGGTGATCCTTGCTACAGAGTTGATGAGCAAAGTCCATGGACCTAGAGTACAGGGATGCAGGCCGTTAGGACGGTGTGCATCGAGTTCTAGGAGGCTCATAAGATGTCTTGGTGGAGGAAACATGCCCACATTTACAGCGGCACACCAGGGCCCTGCAGCGGTGCACCAAACACCTCAAATGGCAGAAGAGCTTGGCTGTAATGTATACACACAGCTCTGCTAGATTTGGGGGGCATAGTGCACACCGCTGCACACAGTGAAATACATGCAATGTAAACACAAGCCCTGATAGGCTTACCTTGCGCTGCTGGGATGGCAGTGGTGCTCCTGCAACTTCAAGGTGTGTCAGAGGATCTGCTTGCTGTACATTCAGCAAGCTTGCAGATACTTAGATAGTTTCCAGACCCTCCAGGACCCAGACAGGCCCAGACAGGGTGTGCACTGACCCTTAAAAGAAGCCTTTGAAAGGGGGCCGGCATTCGCCTGCCGTCTCCCAGTGCAACCGGCCTTGGAGTTCAAACGGCCCAATCAGCTCTGCCTCCAGGCAGTGGAGGACCGGACAAAGTAAGGCAAAGGCGATCATGCTGAACAAGTTCTCACCGGGCCTAGTGGGGCTGCTGATGTTGACCCTACTGGAGAAGGTGAAAAAAAGTAAAAAAAATCACAGAGGACGCATTGAGTAGTGTGATTTCTACTTTTTGAAATTGGGACCATAAAGCATGAACACCCAATGGGAGAATAGTGCCACGCAGTGAACTATTTCAATATATTTTAGACAGAATATCTGGCCACAACCTGGAGTGCCCTTTGGGAATGAAATTGGGTATTCCATCTTGGGCTAATTGATCTTGAATATTTAGGAGTTATTTATGTTTAGTTCAATATCTGTTCTAGGAAAAAAAAAACATCCAATGACTATCTAAAATGATGGAAGTGAGTCCCTAGAACACCCCATTTCTCTACGATATACTTATTCCAAATTGATTCACTGAACATATTGTCTAGGAGAGAAACTAAATTGCAATGTTTAATATGTGTACTGCTAATGGATTTCCAAAACAATTGAAGAGTATATTTATTAGCCACCATCAACATAAATAGACTGTCTTGGATATGAAGCTGAATTCTATATGCTTTTATCCAATTACTATATAGTTTTATGTAACTTTTTTGTCAAAAATACACTGTCCTTTGATAGACCAATATCATATATAAAGGATCTAAGTGATCTTCTTAGGGCTATCTCCTTTTCCTGAACTGTGCATTCAAACACATGCGACTTTGAAAAGTTTTTTCTTTGAAACATCCTTGATAGTCCTTGAGAAGGATACAGAGTACATAACATGTTTATTGAATGAGGTGAAATAATCACATATGATAGTCGTCAAGATCTTGTTGTATTTAGTTTTATTGGGCATTGGCCATAATATACAATTTCTGGGATTATTAGCAGCAATGCATCTTGTGCCCCCAATGGCTTCTGTATAATCAAAGGGAGCTGAAAGAGAGCAATAAACTTGCATAGTCACTTACTGTAGATTTATTTATCACAAGAGAATGAATAACAGGCACCAATGCTTCAAAAGTAAATATACAGTCAATAGTTGACACACTATTTTCATCGTTTTCAAGTCTGTTGACTAGGTATATCTCCCCAGGTGTTACAATAACGTTTATTTAGATGCCAGTGATACATGTACTTAGCCCAACTGATACTCCTTCTATTAAATGTGGTATCCTTAAGTTTATGGGTTTGATCTGAATAACTAAGGTCAGAAGTATTGCAATTAAGATTGACCATAAGTAGAATCAATTCTGAGCCAAACGCAGAGTGCCAACAAGTGAAAAGCTTATCCAATGAATTGAACATATATGATTCATCAGTTCTTTGGGAATTTTAATAAATATTAATACGTCACATATGGTGTTCAGCTAAGCTTGGATCATTGGCTCAGATAATATGCTGTCAGAATCTAATTCCTGTTCACTGATATTTGGACACAATAATTTTTTACACCAATCAAGAGTCGCCCAGATGGTCTTCCACGATGGCCTCCTTTGGCGTGTTCAAAAAGATGGTGTTAACGTCTAGTATGGGGGCATCTAGAAGCCAGAATTCTTGAAGAGAATAAATATCAAATGTAGATAGATCAGGAGAATCATTATGGGGTTTACAAAGCTGGTGTGGCCTCTATTGTTCCAGGAAATTAATGTAGATGGAATTGAGGTACATTTTCAAAGTCGGCATTGGTACTTTTGGTGTTAAAAGTGAGGAAAGCTAATAGCCATGGCAAGTCATCTCCTACATTGGTTTTGTTTACATGAGGGCAAGAAAACAGGACTTTCCTGGATCCACCTTAAGTGATTACACATTTAATTACCCCAGTGTGGCCCTTAAAATAACTTATTGTGGCAGGATCAATATGCCTCTCCGGTCAAAATTTGATGGCCAAGGTAATGCTTGTGTCTGGCAGTCAAATATATTTATAAATCAGAATACATCAAAACCCAGGCCCAGAGAGGCCTCAGTTTCATTTAAAATCAAATTCTAAATCAAATTAAATTTCACATGTACAACACCCAGGTTGGTATTACACTCATCTAGAAATTCAACCTGGGGAAGATTAATGGAGTTAAGAAAGGTAATATAAGGATCAGAGCAACAGGTTGCCGGTCCAGGTTTGAGTGGCCCCATGTGATGCGGCTTAATCCAGAATCAACAGAGTTACCCAGACTTGCTTTTTTCTATGAACACTGCCTGCAGCCTTAAGTGTGCCACAATTGCATGGTGATCACTCTCCGGGCACTAGTATACACACATATCCTTCAAAATACCGGGGAGGGTGGCAACAAACATGTAGTCCAAGATGCTGCTACCCGGTGTTCCCACCTTGGTGAAGTTGGGTGGGTCATCAGATGGAAACAAACCATTAATTGCACCAAACCCAAAGGAGGACAATAGAAAGACTCACACCATCCCCCACTGAGTAGCCCTGTCAGGGCTTCCCTCCCGTTCCAATGGAATACTGAGATCTGCTTCATCCATAGCCGATTTTAGTGGCAAGGGAATACTGGCATTGCAATCTCCACATAGTATTACTGGTCCCAGTCAATTCAATCCACCCAAGAAAGACGCCATTTTACGCATAGTGGCTGCAACTTCCTTTACATAGGGGGTACATAAACATTTAGTCACAACATCTCCCGTATGTCAGACATATCTATGTTCTGCTTAAAAGTCACCTTTGACGCAAGAATGTTAGGGGTTGGTACAGGTATTTCCACAATCCCCGACAGACGTTTCACACCTAAGGCCAACACTCCCTTTGGTTGCCCACGCAAAACCTTACTTGTGGCTATGGTGATGAAGTTCCAGGCGCCTAATACCAGCTGGTCCATTAATAGTTTCCTGCAGTAATACCACATTAAGACCATGTAGATGGCTAAGAAGACCATTTTCCTGAAACAAATGATTATGGCCCCTGGTGTTCCAACTCATCATCAAGTGGATGGGCCTAAAGCCCTAGCTAGGAGTGTGGCCTCCCCCTGATTTTACCAAAGACTCCAGCCATGCCCAGTGAGGTTTGTCACCACTCTTCAGATCCTTGCTTTCAGGTCGCCCTTTCATTAAATGGGCCAAACTGACCGATCTGGGTTGCAAGCCCCCTCCTTCATCTTCTGCCCGCCAATGTTGAGATGAAAGCTGCACATTTCAAATCACAGATCTGGGCAATGTTAAGACCAATGTACCGACCATAGGCATAATAGAACATCATAACCCAATTTATAGATTGCCTCCTGAGATTTCATAATATAGGGCAGACTGTTCTCATCAAATAAATGAATAATGGATGTAGCGTACTCAAAGTCCTCACATATGTCCACAATCCTGATGTCTTCACTATTTATGGAGCGAAGCCGATAAAACATCATGCATTAAAGCATTAACTCTAGAGCAGTTCAAGAAAAATCGGTTGCCCTCACAAAATAAACACTTGAGCTGCAAGGCTTTCATCATAGTTGTTGGAGGCTGTTGGTTTGCAGCCAAGTTCACCTTAGCCGCATTGTCGGATACTGCTCCCTTCTCTGCAACCCGAGTAGGTTCAAATATACCTTCCAAGTTGCATATCAGGTCATCCTTAGCCCCGCTCCCAGCTACAGCACCCTGTATGCAGTGGGTAGTGTAGTGTATTTTGTGTAGATTTGGGGCCTGGCGGTATTTTCTTACCGCCGAAAAAATAATTTAGTAACAATCACTCCTTGTATTCATATTGGGATATGTATAATAATAATACAGTGGATATGCATTATTTCAGTACACAGACATATTTTGATGGTATACATTTGTTGGTATGCGCGGTTGGTATGCGTGGTTGGTATGCGTGGTTGGTGGTATCTTTGGTGAGCATAATTCCTTTGTTTTATTTGTGGCCCCAATATCCAGAACCCCTTATTTTTGTTTAGATTGTTTGTGTGATAACTAGAGAGACCTCAGGCCTACATTTCAGAAATACCACATTTTCATTTTTAGTGTGCCACCATGGGCAATTTCTCACTGAATTATTTACAACAGCGAGCTAACATGTGGTACAACACTCACTATATTATATACAACAGTGAACTATGTACTGGGTCTCTATTTCTGCTGACTCATTTACCTTCAGCAGGCTATAACACACACAGTTATTTATAATTGCTAATACTGAATGAAATCGTGCAAACAGCTGCAGCCAAGTCTTATTTTTAGCTACCCTAAAAATGACAATTGCACTGTCTAAACATCTCCCCACATCATCAGCACTGTAATGGTAAATGCACAAAGGAAAGAGAAAATAAAACACACTACCCGTCTGCTTTCAGATATTTTTGTGTATTATAAAAATTGCATTAAAACACGATCTTACTCTTTTTACAGAAATAAATGAAATAGCACAGTCAACATTATCTGTAACAAAATGAGAAGAGAGCGACGAGAACAGTCGCAACATTAAACATGTTGATAAAAACACTTAATTTCCCTCTTCTACACTGACTGAATAGTTTCGCACTCATGCACACTGCCCCCGTACTTTGCAATGTATAATTACCTAATCTGTTCAGCATGTGACATTCTTCGGCTGGTCGCCTTCTGGATGTGGCAATTCCCTCTTCAAGCACCCCCATTGAGAACAGGCATCTGCCGGGATTATTGTCTGGAATTCCCAGTCTATGCAGCAGTGCAGCTGGGATCTGCTTTTTCAATCAGGAACTCCACAGCCACCAGTCAGGTCTTTCAACGAGCTATGTAAAATGTATTCTGCCTTCTTCTTCCCCCAGATTCTACAGGAAAACTTGGTTATAGCCTCTAATATGATGCTTGTCCAATAAGAATCCCTCATGCTCTATCCTCCTCCTGCACACAATAGAAATATTTTACAGTAAGCAACTGTAACAAAACTGATTTCCTGCTATTCGAGTCTTTGCTTCCTGCAAATACTGTGGACAGAGCAGCACAGAGTGGCAAAAAGAAAAACATCTGGATGCGCGTTTAAAATGACTTTCAGAGCCTGTCTTTTCCATCCATTTTTCACTGGAAAACACATTATTTTATTAATGAGTTAGCATGTTAGTTTTTTGTTAATGAGGTTAGTTCATTAATCCTCAAATGTGTCTCCTGCAACAGAGGAATTTCAGGTAAAAAAATATATGCTTTTAACTGTGAAAAAAATTGTTTGCATTTTATATGTAGACATCGTTTTTGACTGCATAGCCTGTTTTCATTTACATGTCCATGTTACACTGGCAACACATGCCTTGCTGTACCACCTTATAGCAATGCACCAAACCCATGCAGTGGTGCTGCACTTCAAAAAACATGCTATACATTGATCCTGTTCAGTGGTGCTGTGCTCCCAAAATACGCTAAACAATCCTACATATGCCCTCCTTTTTTTTTTAACTTGGCTACGATCCAAGCCAATTGGAAAAAAAACAATTTGCCCCCCTTTTCAAAGTGTAGCAATCCCATAAAATAAATATTCACGTGCATAAATGAAAAAGTTGCAAACAACTGCTCAACATATATTAAAATTCATCTGAGTCCATAAATTCCTTCCCAATGGAAGTGTCCATAGTTCAGTGCTTCAATTTTGTACTTGAAGTCAATCAAAAACAATAAGATAAAACAAATAACTAAAACAAAGAATTAACATAACAGATTAAAATAATTAATTAATATAATAAATACGTGGAACTCCATACGCCAGGACACTTGTCTGCCTCTGATATGTCCCAACCAGCGATGTCACATCATTTGGCTCATTTGGGTGTTCTTCCATCTTGGTACTCTTGGATCCTTTTCTATAGAAGTCATCTTTTCTTTGGCATTCCGGTTATTTTGTCTTCACCTCCACCCGGAGGCAGGCATCATTCGATCTTCATCCAGGGGACTCCAGGACTCCATTGTCTCCCGTGACCTCCGGTACAAATATGTTAATATTCTAAATCAAATAGAAAAGAAACAAATTAAGTATATAGCACAATACTAACTTCACCCTTTTGCCAAAAATAAAACATGCTTTGTAAAACCTTTCGCGCCTTTTTCTTTCACCTTCTGAAATTAAGCACAGGTTATAGGGAACAAGCATACATAAAACAACATTCAATATTTAATGCATTTTCATTCTGCACACCAACTCCATAAACTTCCGCTTCTTTTTTATATCATATATATATTTACATATATTACAGTGTTTATGTGCCATTATAATCAACCATCTTTATTTAACTCCTCTGTCACTGACTCCTGACTGTACCCATTTATTTTACCTTTTTGTGTTCAAGGGACTTTATCTGTTTCTACACGCTCCAGATTTTTTATCTCATGTCTTGGATGACATGGCTTGATTTGGTTTACATGTACAAACTGTTCTATCGCTGTTTCACCTTCAGTCTTTAAAATTCTGTAAACTACAGGAGAGACTTTATCTATAATTCGGAATGGCCCCTGCCAGGCTGCTAGGAATTTGGAATTTTTCTGTTTACTTTTTCCAAAATTGAATTTATACACCTGATCCCCTACACAATATTCCTTTACTGTTGACTTTTTATCATAATATGTTTAAGCACCGCCAGCAGCCCTTTCCAGATTTCTCTGTACAAAAACAAATGCATGTTGTAAATGCTTCCTCAGCTCATCAATGTATTCATGAACTGTAGATGCGCTTACAAGTGTTTGCTCATGTGTTCTGTATAGTAGGTGTTGCGGCAACACCATTTTCCTACCTGTTAAGACCTCATGTGGGCTAATACATGTTGCTTTGGCAGGAGTTGGTCTGATTGCCATCAAAACCAACGGTAAACGTAAATCCCAGCTGGAACCTGCTTCAGCTACAAATTTCTTTAAAATGTCCACAACAGACCTATTACCCCGTTCAACTCCACCTGAAGAAGCCGCCCGATATGCGTTATGTAGTTTCCTTTTCACACCCAGTATTTGCCATACCTTGCTCATTAGAGCACTTGTGAAATGACTTCCTCTGTCTGACTCAATTCTTTGTGGCAACCAAAACCTTGAGAACACATGATTCACTAGCAATGTGGCTGCTGTTTGCGCACTACAATCTGGTGCAGGAATACATTCAATCCACTTCGACATCAAACATACCACACTCAAAATATAACGGTTTCCTCTGCTCTACCTTTTTAAAGGCCTTACATAGTCTATTTGCAAATCTGACCATGGAAGGGTTAGGCCTCTTTTCATTAGTGGAGCTCTGTGCATTGGTGAAGCAGGTTTAAATTGGGCACATACTAGACATCCTCTAGTACACAATTCCACATCTTGGGACATATGTGGCCAATAAGCATAATCTTTTAGTATTTCCAATGTTTTTTGTGAACCTCTGTGGCCTGCAGTTATGGCATCATGTGCATGGTGTAGCATTAGCCCTCTAAATGAAAGGGGTACCACCCATTGTATCTGTCCTATTATGGACTCTCTAACCATGAGTCCATCCTGTAGTCTAATTCATTTTTTATTCTTTAATAGCACCCTCAACTCTTCTTTTCCCATACAATCATTTTCTGTTAAAGGGTTTTGTTCAGGATCTATCAAATGATTATAATAGATTCCCAAAATTCGATCATTCTTTTGTGCCTCAATCAAATCTTGGTCTGGCGTATCATGACCCCACTGTACCACTGTACCACTGGTTGATCCACCTCCTTTGGTGCTTTAGAACGTGTTACTGCATCAATTTGTATTTCACCCAGTAAATCATCAATAGGTAGCAATTCTCCCATCACAGTCCCAATTTTGGCCAGGAGGTCTGCCTTATCATTTCCCTCCTTATCCTCTCTGGGTGTTTTTAAATGCCCACAAATTTTTCTCCAGTATATAGTTAAATCATTCTCTGACACCAATTTGTCTATGGCTTGTATCATTTTTCCATGTTTAAGTGGCATTTTGTTGTATGTAATCATGCATCTCGCTTGCCAGCCAGGTAAATACTCCACAAAGCTATTTTGTGCATAGTCATTATCAGTCACCAGGACAGTTTCACTGAATTTATTATCAAATGCATTAGCAATTGCTTTATAAATGGCCGCCAATTCCGCCACTTGACGGCTTCTAGCTCCAATCCTCATCCCTATACTGGGGACGCCTTCACATTTCAACCAGACGTTCCCTATTCCTGACACTAATTGTTTATTACTGTCATTTTCAATGTGAAAAGCACAACCATCCACTATACAGTTGGCAAATCCTTGCATGTTTTTTCATCAAAAACTTTGTGTGGTGATTGTTCAAATTCCTGCAAATTAGGTTCCACTTCCATTTCATTTGATACCTGTTCAGCTGCACAGTCATGTAAGTCAGCTAACCCTTGAGCAATTGGGCTCTTTTTATTTTGTCCATATCTCACTTCTACAGGAAAACCTTGTAATGCCAGCGTCCATGAAGTGATTCTGGACTGCGCTAGATTACCTGACCTAATTCTTTTACTCTCTAAAAATTGCAAAGGCTGATGATTTGTCTCAATAATCACCTTTTCCCCCTGAACAATGGGGCGGAAATGTTGTAGCGCCAACACAGTGGTTAATAGGGCCTTTTCACATTCATTGAATTTCATTTTAACTTGGGAAAATGCCTTACTTGCATAGGCAATGGTTTTGTGATTCAAATCGTGTTTTTGTGATAACACTGCTGACATACATTGTTCAGAGAAACCTATTTCTATAAAGAAATCCCTAGCCTTTGTGGGATATGCTAAACATGGTGCCTTTACAAGACATTCCTTCAATTTAGCCACTGCCTCAGACTGCTCTTTTTTCCATATCCAGGGTGCTATCAGTTTAAGCAGTTTAGTCAATGGTTGAGTGATTTCAGCATCATTTTCAATGAATTTTCTGTTATAGCCTGTCATCCCTAATAAACTTTTTACCCCATTCACATTTTTAGGGTCCTTTAGTTTTTGCATGGCCTCTATTTTCTTCTTTTGTGGATTTAGCCCATGTTCAGTCACTCCATGGCCTAGAAAGTTCACTTTTTTCTTGCACCATTATGCTTTTTGTAAAGATACTTTGGCGTCTGCTTTCTGCAATTGACCAAGCACATGTCTTATTTCATCAAAATGGCATTTCAGGCTTTCATTTTTTATCAGTACATCATCCACATAAACTATGGTTCCTCTTTCCGCTGCATCTGGCATTGCCTTTCTCAAAAATATGCCAAATTCACTCCTACTATTGATGTACCCGAACGGAGCTCTATGCCAGGCGTATTGAGTCCTGTCAAATGTAAAGGAAAATAAATTCTGTATCTCCTCTGCCAATGGCACGCACCAATATCCAGAGGTGAGATCTAATGTGGTTAAACACTTTTGAACCATGTACCTGAGCTAGGCCTTGATCAATGAATGGCAGTGGCCATCTGGATACTGGCACTCTTTTATTTAACTCCCTCAAGTCTGCACATAGCCGCCATTGACCATTTGGCTTTAACACACCTAAAATAGATGTATTGGATGTGCTATGAATGGGCCTGATGATTCCCCGAGCTTCCAAATTTTTTATAATCTCTGCTAATGATTCTAAACATGCCAGCGGTAGTCTATATTGGCGTACAAATACTGGACTTCTGCTACACCCTTCTGGTAGTGTGGCCACATGTAAATCAGTTAAACCGCAATCATAAGCATCTTTTGCAAATACATCCTAAAACTCCATAAATATCGCCCTCAGATTGTTTCTATCCTCATCGCTGTCACATGCATCCGCTGATAAAATCTGCTCTTCTACCATTTTGGAAAATTCTGGAAAATCTTCTGCTAAGGGAATCTCGGCGCTTTCCTCTAATTGTGTGGCTGTGTCTTTTTGTAAACCTGCCACTTTTAAATATTTTGGCATATCAGTTTCCACTTCAATGGGCTGATTTTCTGTTTCAATTTCATTTAAATCAAATGTTATACAACTCTCTTGATAACAGCACACTGTCTCACTTGAATCATAAGGATACACAGAATGAATTTTAATTACTCCTTTGGGCTGAGAGTCCAGGTATTCTGGTAACTCACCCTTGGCATCTACATACTTTTCAGGGATATTTCCAATCACCATGTTATTTAGATCTGCAGTATAATGTGATTTTTGTATGGCCATTCCTAATGGGGAGTTTTCCTCTAAATGAATATCTTGACAACCCTTATTATTTACCATAATTCTTACAGGCCCTTCACCAATATCTACCAATGGAATGTATTCATAATCCAGGCCTTGCTGTTTAATGGATTCATTCAGGCACACAAGTGCATCAGAGTCTTTCATCTGCTGTCCATTTTGACATTTCAGTGTTATTGCAAACTGGTTTGTAAATGCAGTAATAATAGTATCTTTCCTCATTTGTAATTCGATTGCATAAGGAACCAGTTGTGCACAATGATAAGCCCTTCTTTTGTCTTCAATTTCAGGTGCCGGCCCACCTAGGCGTGACCATATTTTTTGATTAAGGAAATCTGTGCATGATGTCATTGCCCATGTAAAACATCATTTTGTGCTCTACTCACTATCCATACATTATGGTAAATTGTTTTCTGCCCAGTGCTAATTTTAAGCATGCATCTGCCTGCAATTCGGTTTTCAAAGTCTGGACTGTCCAACCCAGAAACATATTGTTTTTTAATCCTAAATTTCGGGATTTCCTCCCTCACCATTATTTTTTGCAACAATTTCTCATTAATGAAGCTCCTCTCCTGTTCAAGCGCTAAAGTGGCTTTTATTGTTTTAAAACAGTCATTTATACCAACATGAACCCATGGTTGCTCATCTTCAGTGTGTATTTCAGCAAGAGTGGTAATGTGTTGTTCTGAATCTGCTTTAGGAGTAATATTTTGTTTGCAAATCTTTTCTTTTAAATAAAAACGTAATGTGTGCTCATCTATGGCGGTATGCCAATTTTTTCTTGGGTCCAAATATATTTGCACAGGTAGTTTTTCAGTGTCGCTCTGCATTTTGTCTTGACACATTAATATAACAGTGACACTAGGTATGCAACTATTCTGGAGATATATCTCCACAGCATCATTTGTTTTGGCAACGGTGTGACATTCATTTATGTTGCTGTTTTGTGATTTTAGTTTCTTAGGTCTCAATGGTTTTTTGGTTAAGGACCACAGCACTCCATTCACCCCATCTATGAGAGGAGACAATCTTTTCAGGCAATCTGTCCCCATCAGAAATGGAATTTCATAAATAGATGTGATCAATACCTCTTGTTTCATTCTGTGCTTTCCTATTTTTATGTCAACCTCAGTTACACCTATGATGGGCACCTCCTCCCCATTAAAGTTATGCACTGGACCTTGATTTTCCTTCACTGTGATCTGATTCTGTGGGGATCTCCCTTCACTGATACCCTTTACCAGCTCCTTGGACATAATTGTGGCCTGTGCACCAGTGTCAATCATTGCAAATGTTTGGCATTTTTTTTCTACAGTGATGGAAGCATAATACCTGTCCTCAACTTCCTCTAATACACATAAGAAGTGTGAATTCTTACTGATTTCAGGACTCACCTTTCTCAGGCCTTTTTCACTTTTGGCTAAGCACATTGGTAAATGGAAAGACATTTTTCCCTCCTTTTTACCCATTTCTGCGCGAGAGACTTTATTCATTTCTCCATTTTCAGAGGTTTTTTGGAGTGTGGCCACTGTTCGCCTATCCATCCAGGTATCATCAGAGGCAACATTACAACCCTTCAACTGAACATGTGTAACAACACCATTCAGCAATCTGTCATTGTCTGTCTAATTCTGTGCATTTGTGATCATTTAGTGTGGTACCAGCCCTTTCAGCCTCTTCAAAAATATGTGGCTCAAAGAATTCTTCAGGTGATTGGCATGTACCCTCCTTTTGAGTATTTCCTTTTTCTGCCTGTGTTTGATCATTGTTTTGATTGCCCTGGGAAGGAGCTATAGCATCCCCACTTTCACTGGTATTCCCCATGCATGAGTCATTTTGCTTAAATCTGTCCCGTTGTTCTTTTGGAATTTCAGAGGTTTCTTTTTCATTTGTACAATTCTTCAATGTTTGATTTAGCTCTAGGTTAAACCGTACCTCTTTTTTAGAAGTATTTGCATTTTCTGTTACATGTTCATTTATTGGTGCTTTCACTTTTAAATCATTAGGCATCTCAGAGTCTTTATGAAAAATTACATCAGAGCAATCTGTCTTTTTGGCACTGCAGGTATCATAAGTACTTAGTCACTTTTCAGAAGCCCCCCGGTCGTTGCTATGGCCATCAGACCCCTCTTTAGATGGTTGTTTTTGCGCTGTATAGAGCTTTCCTATTTGCTCAGCTAACATTTTCACTTGGGCCTCAAGGCACTGGAACCTTTCCATCTCTCTAGAATCCTCTTTCTGTGGCCTAGGTCGATACTGGTTGTTTTCCCCCTGATTGGATCTATTCTGATACCTCTCAGGTGAGTGATTTCTATTGGGATAGTTTCTGAACTCTTGATTCAATTGTGGAGGGGAGCGGGGTGCACCCATCCTTTGGTTGTAGTCCTCTGGTGGGGAATCATTGTACTGACGTGGAGTGTAATTCATGTTCTGTCTCATGTCCTGTCTCTCATGTTGTGGGTACTGGCCCCTATGTTGATTCCCATTATCAGCAAATCGATCCACATATCGGGGTCTATCCTGATCACCATATATCATGGTGTTGGGATCAAATTTGCTCTGTGTCCCCAATGTCTGGTAGGGACCATCATTTCTTTGATCTTGATTTTGTCTCTGATTATAGTTCATACCTGACATATCAGGCCAAAAGTCTGCCCGGGGCCTATCCCCTAAATACCTAGGGCTGATGTAGCTCTCCCTATTACTAGGATCATGTGATTGAAACATTGGTGCAGAGTGTGATGGCCTTTGTTGATTAACCCTTTGTTCAGGTGCCAAATTATTTTTACCTGGACTTTGAGCAGAATCAAGGGACATTTTGGCTGACCTGATTTCCATCACTGTTGCTGAGGGTTCTTTAGATTTAGGTCTAGTATCTTTCATTTTATCACTTTCTCTACCCTGACAATAGAGTACCTCATATAGTTTTGTGCTTTGATGCACAATCCACTCAAGGGACTTGTCACGGTCAAATTCACGGACCAATTGTGATATGATGTCTTTCTGTAGCCCATAGAAGTAGGCAGTTTTAAACTCATTGGAATTGGGGTCAAAAGATACATCAAAGCGAGAAAATGCTCTTTTTAAGTCTTGTAAAAACTGGCGAGGGGATGTATTAGGCCCAGCAGTGATTGTGTAAGCGACTTTCTTTGCCTTCTGCAATGACTGAAAAGGAGAAAAATGACGCCTAATTTCTTTTTCAAACTACACCCATGTCACATTCTGCTGTTCATTTAATCCCCTTATGATGCTAGCCGTCGGAACATCTAAAGTTCAATGAAAATATTGTCTGTACTGTTCCTTAGGTATCTGGAGTGCTTTAAAAATGTCATGAACCGCTTCTAAGTGATCCTCAATGCAGCATTCCCCTTCTTTTTTAAATGGTTTGATCAGAGCTTTAATAGATTTCATTATTTTTATGGGGCTACTTGTTGCAATGCACGGAATTGCACTACTTGGTGACTCAATCCTGGTTCCAGGTGTATGGGATTGGTGGCTGCCCCCAATGGCAGTATCAAATCCCCCAAGGGTGCTGCAACCAAGTTCAGTCACTGGCCGAGTCACTGGAGTACTAGCTCTTTGGGCAGAACTAGAATTCACCTCCACTCCATTGAATGTAGTACCCTGTTGCCTCTCCTGGGATCTGGGAATGCACATTTGTTGTTCTAAGTCTTTGCACTTTTTAAGGAGCCTGCGTGCTTCATTTTGCAGATAGTTGTTTTCATCACTCATTTTATTTATTACCTCCTGCATGTCGCACATTTGCATTTGGCATTCATTGAATTCTTTGTTTCTCTTGTCTCTTTCTTGAATCATTTTAACCATTTCTTGCTCTGCACCTTGGAGATCACTTTCTTTTTCAAAATGTTCTTTTTGTAAAATCTGCATTTCTGAAACAATCTCATCTTTATCCTGTCTAATGTGATCCACTAAGGCTTTTAAGTGTACCAATTCTTGCTCACTGTCTTCAAACTGTTTCTTGCTTTTGGACAACTGAATATCAAAATCTCTGCATTTTAATTGTATGTCTTTCTGACATCCTTCTAATTCTGTTCTTAACATCGCCTCTTTTTTACCTGCTCCATCTAAGTCAGTTTTTAACCTATTAATTAGCTGGGTATCATTTTCTTGCATTTGCAGGGACCTATTCAAAATAAACCATATTTTGGCGCATAGCCGTATTAAACAGTCTTTCTCTGCACTTTTATCGGCTGCATTCAATAACATTGTAAGGCAGACCTGAATTATGCTGCCTGCTGCAAAAATACTATCTAGCTTTTCTTTCTGCACTTCACCATGAATGCGGTCATGCCATTCTGTAGCATTGTTCGATGACCACGTCCCATGTGCAAATAACTTTGCCTCTAAATATTGCACTAGCTCTGGGAATGTGGCTTCCATTTGAGACATTCTGAAATTCGTTTTTAGTGGCACACTGCTATTATGAAATGGGTTCCCTTTAATGTACAGATGGCACAGTGTGAGACACGCTTGCCACGCCCAGTAGGTGCTCTATGATCACTTTCCCGGCCTGCAACGCACCATAAATATGTAGGGTATTTTGTGTAGATTTGGGGCCTGGCGGTATTTTCTTACCACCGAAAAAATAATTTAGTAACAATCACTCCTTGTATTCAGATTGGGTTATGTATAATAATAATACAGTGGATATGCATTATTTCAGTACACAGACATATTTAGATGGTATACATATGTTGGTATGCGCGGTTGGTATGCTTGGTTGGTATGCGTGGTTGGTGGTATTTTTGGTGAGCATAATTCCTTTGTTTTATTTGTGGCCCCACTATCCAGAACCCTTTATTTTTGTTTAGATTGTTTGTGTGATCACTAGAGAGACCTCAGGGCTACATTTCAGAAATACCACATTTTCATTTTTAGTGTGCCACCATGGGCAATTTCTCACTGAATTATTTACAACAGCGAGCTAACATGTGGTACAACACTCACTATTTTATATACAACAGTGAACTATGTCCCGGGTCTCTATTTCAGCTGACTCATTTACCTTCAGCAGGCTATAACACACAGTTATTTATAATTGCTCATACTGAATGAGATCGTGCACACAGCTGCAGCCAAGTCTTATTTTTAGCTACCTTAAAAATGACAATTGCACTGTCTAAACATCTCTCCACATCATCAGCACTGTAATGGTAAATGCACAAAGGAAAGAGAAAATAAAGCACACTACCCGTCTGCTTTCAGATATTTTTGTGTATTATAAAAACTGCATTTAAACACGATCTTACTCTTTTTATAGAAATAAATGAAATAGCACAGTCAACATTATCTGTAACAAAATGAGAAGAGAGCGACGAGAACAGTTGCAACATTAAACATGTTGATAAAACTGGAATTTCCCTCTTCTACACTGACTGAATAGTTTCGCACTCATGCACACTTCCCCCGTACTTTGCAATGTATAATTACCTAATCTGTTCAGCACGTGAAATTCTTTGGCTGGTCGCCTTCTGGATGTGGCAATTCCCTCTTCAAGCACACCCAGTGAGAACAGGCATCTGCCGTTACTCAAACCAGGGATTATTGTCTGGAATTCCCACTCTTTGCAGCAGTGCAGCTGGGATCTGCTTTTTCAATCAGGAACTCCACAGCCACCAGTCAAGTCTTTCTCCGAGCTGTGTAAAATGTATTCTGCCTTCTTCTTCCCCCAGATTCTACAGGAAAACTTGGTTACAGCCTCTAATATGATGCTTGTCCAATAAGAATCCCTCATGTTCTATCCTCCTCCTGCACACAAAAGAAATCTTTTACAGTAAGCAACTGTAACAAAACTGATTTCCTGCTATTCGAGTCTTTTCTTCCTGCAAATACTGTGGACAGAGCAGCACAGAGCAGCAAAAAGAAAAAAAATCTGGATGTGCGTTTAAAATGACTTTCAGAGCCTGTCTTTTCCATCCTTTTTGCACTGGAGAACACATTATTTTATTAATGAGTTAGCATGTTAGTTTTTTGTTAATGAGGTTAGTTCATTAATCCTCAAATGTGTCTCCTGCAACAGAGGAATTTCAGGTAAAAAAAATATATGCTTTTAACTGTGAAAAAAAATATTTTCATTTTATAGTTAGAAATCGTTTTTGACTGCATAGCCTGTTTTCATTTACATGTCCATGTTACACTGGAAATACATGCCTTGCTGTACCACCTTATAGCAATGCACCAAACCCATGCAGCGGTGCTGCACTTCAAAAAACATGCTATACATTGATCCTGTACAGTGGTGCTGTGCTCTGTGCTCCCAAAACACGCTAAACAATCCTACAGTAGTCATCCCCAATATGTCATATTGTGCCTTGCCTCGCCTCTAGGGCATCTATGTTGAACTTTAGCACACACCTGGCTTACTCCGCTTAGCACCTCATCAGCATCTATCAACTCCATCCTGGATGTTAGATTAGTAACACAATTAGAAAGTATGTCGGTTTGATATTCCCCAGATTCCTTCAGCCGATCATGGCTACACAGTTTTTACATTCTGTGCAGCCATTGGTGACATTTCCAGATCTTTCTCAATACCATGATTCACCTTAGCCATTTGACACTCTATTTTTGATGTTGTCCTTTTTTTGTCAGCTAATTGCTTATACATCATGGCCTGTCTCACAGGTTGCTTAATGGCCCTTTTCCCGGGCTGTGCGTGCCCATGTGCCGGGTCCGTCTCACTGTGGCAGCTGCTACTGTTATTGCGTCTACCACCATAGTTACTCCCTTCACACCTTGTGCCCCAGCCGCATCTTTTTGTAGTAAGACTAAGTTATTCCCAACTGGATAAGATGCCTTGAGGAGTTCATTGAGAGGGTGTGCTAATTTCTCAAACTTCTCGCAGATGGCATCCCATTTCACAGCCCTGACCTCATATTTGCAGGTCAAATCATCAGAACTGCTTCTTGGATGTAGAAGATAGTCGCAGATTCGCTATTGGCCACCAGGTCTGGCAAACTCAAACTTCGTTCTCCACCCATTTCCCCAGCTTAATTCCCCACTGTACAGACAGACAACTGATGACTCGAGAATGAAGCTGTGTGCTCCTGTGGATTTTCATTAGAGAAGCTAAATCCACAGTCAGTTGAAAGGGACATATTACCAACAGCGAAAAAAAAAAACCACCAATTCATTAAGGGCTACTTCAGTTTCCCTCCAGCTTGCACTGGGCTCCTACTCATGCTCCTACACCCGTCTTGATAACTAGGCACCTTGCTTAATATTGGTGAACTCAATGCCATCTCCATTAATAGATCAGC